>NC_141143.1:1950000-2121119 GCF_053477565.2 Lygodium microphyllum | reverse complement strand
GAATACAGACTTCATGATGAGAAACCCGATATTCAACGATTGCAAATACATTTACCTGGAGAGAATACTGTTTCCTTTCGTGACTCTGATAACATTTGTGATGTGGTGCAAAATGAAAATGCTCAAAAAACAACTCTCATAGAATGGTTTACATGCAATCATTTGCACCCTGATGCTAACACAGTTCTCTATCAAGACTTTCCAATGTTTTGGGTTTGGAATGCACGCAAAAAAATGTGGACAAAGAGAAAGCAAGGAAACACATGTGGTCGAATATACTTTGTTTCACCTAGGTGTGGAGAAAAATACTATTTGCACCTACTACTCACTGTATGCAAGGGGTGCACATCCTTTGAGGCATTGCGTACGGTTGATAATGTGGTATATTCAACTTTTAAGGAGGCTTGCATTGCAAAAGGAATGTTGGAAACAGATGATGAATGACAAATGTGTTTGCGTGAAGCTGCATTGATGCAAACCCGTGCTCAATTAAGAAATTTGTTTGCATCCATCTTGGTATTTTGTTCACCTGCCCGACCTAGGGCTCTATGGGAAGAGTTCTTAGGTCCGGTGACAGAGGATATAAAACATCGACTCTCCTTGCAAAATAGGCAAAATGTTCATATGCAAGATGAGGCCAATAATCATGCATTGATGCATATTCAAAAACTTTTAAATCAACATGGACGCAATTTGGGAGAGTATCATGGATTGCCTGAGGTGACAATGCAAGAGTACACAAATCCTTTGATCCTTGATGAACAACTATATGATAAGGTAGAACAAGAGAATACCTTCTTAACAATGCAAGCTTTGTTGAATGATGGACAAAGAAATTGTTTTATGGCAATAATGAATGCTATTGATAGTGGTTTGGGTAAACCATTTTTCTTAGATGGCCCAGGCAGTTTCTGGAAAAACATTCCTATATAAATGTTTGCTTGCAAAGCTTCGCAGTCAAGGTCGCATTGCAGCTACAGCATCCTCTGATATTGCTGCATTGCTTTTGCCACATGGTCGTACTTCCCATTCAAAGTTTAAAATTCCATTGTAGGTAGATAATAATTCTACATGCAATATACCTGTTCAAAGTCACCTTACAACACTGTTAAAAGAGTCAAGTCTTATTTTGTGGGATGAAGCTCCTATGTTGCATCGCAATACCTTTGAGGCACTAGACAGAACTTTAAAGGATATAATGCAGTGTGATATGGCATTTGGTGGTAAAGTTATTCTTCTAGGTGGAGATTTTAGGCAAATATTACCTGTTGTACCAAAGGGTACCCGTGAGGATATTGTCGGTGCTACTATATGTTGTTCCAATTTGTGGCAATATTTCAATGTTTTGAAACTTACACAAAACATGCGGGTCGCATCAGATCAGGATCAGTTTGTTGCATGGTTGCAAGACATTGGAGATGGAAAAGATTTGACACATACTAATAATATATTGCAAATTCCACCTGCATTGTTGTTAAAGGGAGGATCTATGCAAGACTTGATCAATTATGTCTATTGTGAAATGAATTGTGTAATTGATTACAAAACGTTCTTTAGTGGACGTGCCATTCTTGCACCTTGAAACAATGATGTGGAAATGATAAACAATCATGCATTGCAGTTGATGCTAGGAGAGGTTAAACAATACTACAGTGCTGATTCTGTGGATAGAACCGAGGATAACTCATTCCTCTATTATGTTATCTAAATTCCCTTGACCTCGGTGGAGGCATTCCTCCTCATATCTTGCTGCTCAAAGTAAATGCTCCAATTATATTGCTCAGGAACTTAAATCCTTCTAAAGGTTTATGCAATGGTACTAGGATGGTATGCAAGGCTTTCAATAACAAGGTCATTGATGCAGAGATAATTATAGGGACCAATATTGGTGACAGAGTTTTTATCCCGATGATAACTTTCATCCCAACTACACTGGAACTTCCTTTCTCAATGAAACACTTGCAATTCCCAGTCCGTTTGGCATTTGCAATGACAATCAACAAATCTCAAGGCCAAACGTTATCATGTTTGGGGATATATCTAAAAACCCGAGTCTTTACTCATGGTCAACTCTATGTTGCTTTCTCAAGAGTAAAGTCTCTGGACAGATTGAAAGTCTTGATTAATGAGAAAGAGGACATGGTAAATGGTACCATCAATATTGTATATAATGAAGTTTTATAGAAAGTATTGTAACCTCTATTTTTTCAAAAGTGTAATGTTTGTTCTCTCATATTATATTTGCATAATGTTTTTATTTCAATACAATCAAAGCCTTTTTTTCTTCTTTGTTCACATATCTATAAAATGTAGTGTTGTACTTTCTTATGCTCTTTTTCAGTAGTGAGTTCTTCGTCGATGAAAAGCAAGTTTGACTTATTTTCTCTGATTTAATACTTTAATGTTTAAATCATATCTCTCATGTATGGATAAAGTTCTAATATACAATATGCATTACAAACTCTTTTTCTCTTCTAAATTGGTCTTCTAATTTCAATATTGTAAAGTCATTTTTTTTCCTTTTTTAACAATTTGATCAATATTACTAATTTTTATGTTTTCTAAATTTTATTGATAGATGGCCCAAACAGTATTTGAATATTATCATGCCTCTCCTTATCAAATGAGACTTCAAGAAGCATTGTGAACTATTGCTACGGATGATATTATCCATAGAACTTTGGCTAGGGTAATTGAAAGATTACCCAATGATGGATTTACTAATGGAAACACTCCTTTATATATAGAAATTTTATATTTTGGATGGATCCAATGCTACTATGTTGGACAAACAGATGTTGAGTACTTCATATCTCGGTCCCACACTAGACACATACCGAATGACTGGAGTAAATGGGAGTTTCAAGATTTATCATGTTTTGTAACTTTGCATCAGTTTCATCCAAATTCCACCGACTGCTCTACTAATGTTAGAGCCAATCATATCACGTCCCTAGGTAATATTTACTCACCATTTTCATTAATGTTTTGCTTTTTAAATTTAATATTGTTATTTCTAAAGTCTTTTTTTTTTCATTTTTAGATGTTGCAGCACAATCTGGGGCGGAGCGTGTCACAGCTTCGCCCACACATGTTCCCCGTGCTAGATCCACTGTTGATAATTCATCTAAGAAGAGAAAGCTTTCTTTTCGATAGTTGATTTTCGACAGTACAACTATCTTTTTGAAAACATTATATACTTTCTTTTCCATTTACATGTTGTTATAGTTGGAATTCTTTCAATGATATTTAAAAATCACATTTGCTTCAATTATGTTTTCCAATTATTGTGGTTGAGATAATCAATGTTATTGTATTGAATTGTTAGATTTTATAATGAAGTTTAAAAATTGCAAGACTATTTGATTCATTACTAAGTGGAAGAATGTGTGAACAAATTAAAACATTTGTGCTTCACATCCCAGCGCGAAGCGCCGAGAGAAAGCTAGCGCGTAGCGCCAGCCACGGCGCAAAGTGCCGGGCTGAGTCTAGGCGTGGAGCGCCTAGTACTTATTTACAAGCATTCTCTCTTTCTTCAAGGTATTCAACTCTTGCTTGAGTTGAATCTTCCATGCCTTTGTATTTGCAGAAAACATGTTCTCAAAAAGTATCCAAGCTACATGTGAATTTTTTGTATTTTTTATGTATCCCAATGTAGTGTTATGAATGACTATAAATAGCCAATACATTTTGTATTTTTCATTCCATTCTTTCCATGCCTTTAATTTTTCTATAGTTATAGGGTCACTCAACTCTAGCTTATTTTCTTCACTTGAAACAAACTCGAAAAGGCATTTTCTAATGAGGAAGTTTATCCATAGAAATTCCATGATGGGCAATTGTTCTTATGCATCATCTCAATGATGGGGATTAACTTATTCCATCTTTTCTTTAGCACATACACATAAGCTTCAAAACCAAACACTCTTAAGTGATTATAGGAGGCCTTCTTTCCTAATCATGCCTCTTCAAGAATTCCACCATCCAAAGTAGTATTAGGCAAATTGTTTATCAAACGTACAACTTTCACCATAGCCTCATCCCAAAATCCTTGAGTAAGACTAGCATTAGACATCATACTCAACATCCCAAGAATCAAGGGCTATGGAAGTTGGAGCAAGAATATAGAGCAATACCATAAGTGGAAATTGTATGTGACTTGCATGAACTTTGTGAGCTCGAAAAGCAATGTATATTCGATAGATTCAGCTATGTTTATCATTTATAGGTGTATAGGTTACAAATCTCTCTCTCTCTCTCTCTCTCTCTCTCTCTCTCTCTCTCTCTCTCTCTCTCTCTCTCTCTCTCTCTCTCTCTCTCTCTCTCTCTCATATTCTAGTTCTTCACCTAGGCACCCCATGATTTTCCCTATCTCCCATTTTGCATCCAAGTCCCTTCACTATTCTAGCTTTGATGCTTGATCGATAGGATCCAACACATAGAGACACATAGAAACAAATAGATATTAAGGACAATACCTTGAAGATGGACTTACATAGCATGCAAACTCATAATTCCATGTTTAACATACAACCATTTGGGCTCGCACTAACGTGTGTATGTGAGAGAGAGGGGACAAAACATGTTGCTAAATAAGGCATATTATAATCTATTGGTGGTCATGTGTGATGTAGAAATCCTCCTCTAGCACCACACAAATATTTGAGTTTGCAACCTGCATGTCTCAACCTCTCTCTCTTTCTCTCTACATGTTGGCTATGTCTTACCTCATATTTTTGCAAGAAAGCATTTTGTTCATTGAAAGTTGAATCAATTGCTTTGTAATGAGCCTTAACTTGGTTCAATGTGATAAAAGTTCATCAATAAAACATTACATATGTTTTCAATTTTCCCATCCTTGAATATGCATGGCAATGCTTATATTGGTTCCTTTGTCTAATACATAAAGCTATAACTTTAATTCCTAGACAAGGTTGTTACTAAGCAAGTTCATGTCAAGCAAGTGTTTTGTACATGTCAATAGTTGGAGTAAGCAAGTAATTTCATGTCAAGTAACTCTCCTACTCCCAAATTGAAAAGCACAAACCCTTAGCACTTATTATGCAATTAAGAAAATCAAATTTATACATCTATTTACATTTATAGCATTCTCAATATACACATCATAAACACATTAGAGAGGGTTGTGATGCTTGCATGTCCATGCAAAGATCTTTAAATGAATGTGTAAAAGTTTAGTTGAATGTTTTTTTGAGTAGTATAACTTCCCACATGCATGTTTCAATGTTTTTTAAAATAAATCTTGATAGTCAAGTGTGATAATGATATTGATCATAGTGCATTCTAGTATAGCTTGTGGAGAGAGAGAGAGAGAGAGAGAGAGAGAGAGAGAGAGAGAGAGAGAGAGAGAGAGAGA
The DNA here is from genome assembly GCF_053477565.2 of Lygodium microphyllum. Taxonomy (NCBI): domain Eukaryota; kingdom Viridiplantae; phylum Streptophyta; class Polypodiopsida; order Schizaeales; family Lygodiaceae; genus Lygodium; species Lygodium microphyllum. Next base: position 2,115,742 of record NC_141143.1, on the reverse strand, counting down.
GAGAGAGAGAGATATATATATATATATATATATATATATATATATATATATATATATATATATATATATATATATATATATATATATATATATATTCAAATTCTTATATCTTCAATTGAATTCATTTGTTTAAAGGGAACTTCTATATCAGATAAATTCTATTTAAGACCACCTTCATAGTAAAAGTGGATGTAAGAATACCAAACACTCTAGAGTGACTAATAGCCAATGTTGGGTGAGGTTTATTATCAACATATAATTAGAGAGAGAGAGGGGTGAGAGAGATTTTAGTGCATTAAGGGTGTAATTAATTAATGTAAGTTTGCAAAAGATGGATAAAAGATGGCAAGGTCTCTTTATCTCCTCTCTGTGTATGTGCATGTGTAAGGATATATATGTATGTAACATAAGCAATGTATATTTGTTGTTTGCTCTCTTCAATCATAGATACATATGTTGAACTAATTTATAAAATAAAGAGACTCTCCCTAAGCATGTTTATAGTATATGTGAGTGTGTGCACATGTGGGTGGGGATGTGTGTGTGTATAAAATAATTAAGTCTCTTGCATTTGTCCTTAAACATGGAAATCCTCTTATGATATCCGATCAAAAGGCTTGAGCAACAATCCTCTTAAGATAAATCCTATCAAATGCTTAAATAGTAATCCTCTTAAGATAAATCCTATCAAAATGCATGAAAAAAAAGAGAGAAGCAACAATTAGAATTTGTAAAAGAGAAGTAATGGAGGGAAGAGAGAGGGAGAGAGAGAGAGAGAGAGAGAGGAGAGAGAGAGAGAGAGAGAGAGAGAGAGAGAGAGAGAGAGAGAGAGAGAGAGAGAGAGAGAGAGAGAGAGAGAGAGAGAGAGAGAGAGAGAGAGAGAGGTGGGGGGAGACCATGGGGGGGAGTTTACACCATCACCTAGGTGCCCTACTGCATGATTCCTAGCATGGAGCACTAGTAGACAAAATATCAAAATATAGATATAGATAGTGTAGAAGTATAGAGATAGTATAGATGTAGAAGTAGGGTAAAGGGGCTACCCCTTTATTGTGATGTTTCTTTGAGTCAAGCAAAGGCCTATGTTGTGTCAAGACCCCACTCCACTTCAAAAGGGGAAGCATGTTAAAATAGAAACACATCTCTTGATTTATGACTTGTCACATATTTGTACAATACAAGCCATCCCATTAGATCCAACATTGCCATCCTTTTTGTCCAAGCTTGTCACTAAATTGGCAACTACCCATCCTTTCTCTAATCCTAGCAAGGCCGTTCATTCTAGTACAAGTATGTCCTCCTCTTGGGGAATACAATACAAAATGGGACTATGACTGTCCTTGCTCAAATTTTGGCCTGCAACACATGAGAAAATGTAATGTGTTAAAAAACCCATTACTACCAATATTAGGAAAATATGAAAACATTAGGTTGAAAATCTACATCAATGCTCACTTTGGATCATCATTCTGTTTTTCAAACAAACACAGACATGCAGCATTCCCCTTCAACTTGATCTTGTAAAAACCAACCCACCAATTACAATGCATTGTGATATTTATAAATTGATGATCTCTCCAATCTCCTTCTCTAAATAGCTTGTAACTTGCTTATTTCCTATGTATGCCACACTTCCAACCCCTTGTGAGTGTAAGGCCTATTTGACTAAAGACATCCCTTTGTTGCTCATATTTGTGCACAAGCTTGCTCTTAGATAAACAGGGGTGAAAGGTTTGTCCCTATAGGGGCATACATGTTAAGCACGTTGCATTTTGCACTACCCAAAAGTGAGATTCTTCTTGCAAAATCCCATCCACCACTATGTTGCCTAGATTATTAGGAAAATTGCCAAAGCTATTTCCTATTTTAGAATCTATTTCTCTCTCATCTCAATGTGCTGTGACGGAGGTCAACACACTCCTATACAAAGTGATAAAAAAAACAATCAACAAGCTCATTTGTATTGTTCGCAAGTGAGGAAGGCAAAACATCAGCACGCCCACCAAAGAAGAGGGTTTGTTGTTCAAATTATGCATACCTATTGAAGAGATACTACACGCTCAATGTGGTACTTGTTAACTCCAATACCTCACACTTCTACATTACTTACTTGTGTGTATTTTAAACTATAATTCTAGTTACATTGTCACTCATTTTTAGGTTAATATGGTGTTATGTAAAATTATCATCATACTCTTCAATATTCACTATTATCACACCCCTTAATTGAGACTTTCTTCATTTGCTTCATTCTCCAAGCAAACTATCTACACCTCTCCCCTATGAAGAGAATCTCAAAGAGTGCCTTGTTCTCTTGTGTTTGTGATACAATAGCCTATTTCTTATGTTTGATAACCTCAAAGAGTGGCTCATTCTCTTGTGTCCGTGAACACAACAACCTCTTTTGTCTTGCCACCATAAGGACTAAATGGCACAAGGATTTCCAAAAAGAGAAGTGAAAGGGGTGAAAGGCATATGTTCCCACCTACCCAACAATGTTCTCTTCCTCGACCATCCAATGCTAGAAATGCACCAACAATTTTGAAGGAACATGAGCCATCAAATACTCCAATACCAAGCCTAAAACCAAGAGAAAACAACTTTGTTAGACAAAGTCAAATATGGCCAAGGCAATTGCTACACATGATAAGGGTATGTTTAGGCAAGAGTGTTATAAGAAATTTGGCATGAGTATAATAGCCCTAGCTTCTTGGTTGGATGGAAAATCCAAAAGGAAGCAAAGGGTGTTATAGCTGATGAGGATGAAGTCATTCTCAATTGGGCATTCAAAATGCTACACATCGGGCAACCCGCCTATTTAAGGTGCTCCAAATTAAAGGTTGCAAAATTTTGTCACATGTGTGAGACCCCTTTTTCCAATGGCATCCTTGGAAAGAGTTGGTGGGATGGGTTTTGGATGAGATACCCAAAACTTACTTTTTGAGTAAGTGAAAATCTAGACAAAGCAAGGGCAATTAGTCTTCATCTAGAAGTGATGGGACATTCCATGAAAACTTGCAAACAATGTACAATCTACATAATCCCTTTGAAGAACATTTGGAATGCTAATAAAATAGGAGTGCAAGGCAACAAGGAAAAATGCACACGGGTGTTGGCTCAAAAGGGTTCAAAAGTTGTGTATGGCGGCATAACACCAAATGACTATGAGTGGCTCATGATTCTTTGTTGTGTGAATGCTACTGGAATAGCTAGCCCTTCCAAGTTATTACATGTTTAAAGGGAAGAAAGCCATGCAAAACTACTTGATGGAATATGAGGTTGGAGCTATTATGTCAATGCAAAGTAAAGCATAAATGACAAGGCAACTGTTTGAGGCATGGCTAGAACATTTTAGAGTTGCAAGTGTGCAATCCTCCATCTCCTTCAAAATGGCACTTTCTAGTTGTTGATGGCCATGGAAGCCACACATGCCTTGAGGTGGTACAAAAACCCCAAAAGTGGGGTATAAACATCATCACACTACCCTCATGCACATCGTACAAGCTCCAACCATTAGATGTGTCTATTTTTAAGTCCTTTAAGATGATATTTTGCAAGGAGAGGAACCTTTGGTAGGTCAAAAGCTTCTCTACACATACTACTAAGGGTAAACAAGCTAGCATTGCATCTAGGGGCTTAATCATAGCTCGCATAGAAAGTAATATCTAGGCAAGCTTCATGGCAACATGAATTTGGCTCCTTGCTCAAATTTGGATGTATGTCTGCAAATTTAAGACATCAACAATGATTCTAATGATGGCATGGATGCCCAAGATTGCAGCCATGTCCCTAACACACAATTTATGGAGAATGTTGAAGATGGTCTCAATACCCAAGAAATGGCTGACTATAGCCATGTTCCTGAAACACTGCTCATAGAGGAATTAGAAAAACATGTGGTTGCCACTCTTAGCCACTTGTATGACATGAGGGCACCACCAAATGCTCCATGCACTACAAATCAGCAAGGTTGCAATGTTTCAAAATTGCTGCAAATATCTTTATGGGGGGCTTTGTGGACTACTTTAACTCCTTAATCCTCACCTTGCCCCAATTCATTGAAAGTCTTCAAGCCAAGAATGCAAAGAAGGCTAAGATTGAGAGGAAAAAGGAGGCAAAGAATACTTGCTCACAAGTGACAAAGGGAGAAAGATAAGAATGCCAAAGAGTCTAGGAAGTGGTGGGAAGCACAACTTCGATTTGAGAGAGAGCTTCAGACATTATTATGGGAGGATGCCTCATCAACAAGTGACCTACTTGCCTTGCATGTGCTTACGATGGAAGAGAGGCTGAACCATGTACAAAGGTTGCAAAGCACATGAGATAAGCAAAGGATAGATACTATCAAATTTGGATCCCCAATTCAGGCCTACTTTGTGTTGAGAGTGGAAAAAGACTGAATTTTTGATTGATTTTTGTTATTTTTTAGGTCTGAATGGTTGATTTTTTATGGATTTAGAGTGATATTTGGTTGTTAATGGAAGTGTTTGAGGGCGTTTTGGATGATATTGATTATTTTTTGGAAGTTCATGATGATTCTTAGTGGAAATATGAAGCTCTGTGATATTCTGATAGGTTCTGTTGAGGTTCTGATTGGTTCTTATACCTTATGTATAGCTTCTATTTTGTTCTGATTTTCTTCTATATGAAGCATGGATTGATGATTGATGAAGGTTGAAACATTTTGAAAGATTATTGAATAGTTTTTGATAGTTTGGAATGGTTTTATTATGAGTTATGAGGTTCTAATGTTCTTTGATGAGCCTCTGTCTCTGCTATGTTTCTTTTCTATTCTGTTATGTAGATCTTCTGTAAGTGTTATGTAGAATGTATGTGTGAATTTGGAAAAATTTTCTAACTTTTGGAAATGATGAATATAAGTTCAAAAGAGCTAAAAAAAATGGAAGAAGCAGCTGCTGAAGACTGAAGAGAAGACTGAAGTGAAGTGATAGTAGTGAGCTATGAAGAGATACTGTAGTGGCTCTAGTGCCCTTTCATACCTCCCATACCTCTTGGGAGGTGCATCCACGACCTAAGAAGGATTATTAATTGCCATTATAGAGTATTGTAGTGAGGAGATGATGTATTATTGAGAGAGAGAGAGAGAGAGAGAGAGAGAGAGAGAGAGAGAGAGAGAGAGAGAGAGAGAGAGAGAGAGAGAGAGAGAGAGAGAGAGAGAGAGAGAGAGAGAGCCAGAGATATCCAATTCTATCAAAACAGTGTATCTGTATATGAGAGATCAAGAGAGAAAACTATGAAGACATTGAAGATGAATACTATGTGATTGATTTCCATTAAAAAATGGTGTATTATTTTAGGTTCCTTATTCTATTGATGGATTCTATGAAGATGTTGAAGATTATGGTTAATTCTATCAAATCCGTGGGAGATATCTACTATGATGCTGCGTGTAGAATTGTTGTTTTCTTTGTTTTGGTCATCAAAAGAATGAAATAAAAGCTTGTTGATGTTACAAGATAGATTTTTTTGTAATAGAATCCCTTTTTCCTTGGTGTTCCTCTTGGGGTTCTATGTTTTTGGTGCACAGCTAGGGAAACTTGCCATCAACAAGCATCAGAAGAGGTTGAAAATGAAAGAAATGGCATTGCCAAGAAGAAAAGAATTCAATGGATATTTGCAAATTTTCTTCTTCCACTGAAGAGTTGAAGATTCTCATTATTAAATCCACTTTCCATAAGAATCTTATCACACAATGGCAGAAACATATTACCATCATGATGCAAGCTCTATGCGATGGACTGTTTCCTCTTCTTGTTGAAGCAACGGAGACATGCATCTTGGTGGCAAATTGTTTGGGAATAAACTGAAGAGTAGAAACAAAGAGAATGACTATCCATGGAAGATTTGGTATTCACTGAGAAGTTTCGAGACATCATCAAGTGGGAGATCGTGAAGAAGCTTCAGGAGTCGTGGTATGTGAAGGTTCACAAAAACAATAAGGAAAAGAGTTGGAATTTGTTAGTGGATGCTCAACAGCAAGATACATGGGATGCCTGGTGCACTGACAATCTTTTGTTTTGTCCAATTAGCAACCCACTGGAAGTTGGTAGACAAAGTGTTTTTCACAACATACAGTGTTGAAACCCTCATAAGTTGGCATTATTATAATGATGGCACAACAACGATCCTAAGAAGAATGAGTTTTAATACTTTCAGAATGGAATGTCTCCCCCTCTGTGGTTTGAAAGTCGAATTTAGAGATGTTGAAAAGAAGGAAGTAGAAGAGATGTTGGCCAAAGAATCCCTCAGAGATTGAAGCCCCTCTTTGATTCTATTCTATTGAGTAATGACCAACTGGTTAGAGCCAACCCCCTGATGAATGACGCAATCAAGAGGCAAGAGTTAGAACGAGTCTAGAGGTACATGAGAAGAGAGAAGGCAAGAATCAAGGCTGAGAATGAGATCGCAAAAGCAGAAGTCTCCTTTGATGCCCTAAAAGCACTCTTTACAGAAGTCCCCATGGTGACTCAAGGTCCCCTTCCTAGTCAGATTCATCCTAGAAATATTGATGATAGGCCAGCAAATGTAGTCCCATTGCCAATTTTTAGGGGAGAGTACAATGAAGACCCTAATCTTCATGTAGCAGAAATTACAGTAGCATGTGTGGCTAACAATGCCAAAACTCGTGAGCATTGGTTAGCGATATTCCCCACCACTTTCAAGGGCACAACGTTTCAGTGGTATGAGAGACAAGCAGCAGGAAATTTTGGCACATGGGACAACCTGAAGTTGGCCTTCCTCACTAAAATCAGGGGTAAAGATTTTGAAGAGCAGATGCGAGAGGAGTTTATGAACCTAAGTCACTCCTCTGGAGAAAGAGTAGAAGCTTATGTCTTGCGAATGAAATCCATCCTGAAGAGAAGGACTAACCATCATTTGGATGAAGGTATCCAGAAAGGAGTGTTTCTGAGAGGCCTATAACCAGAAGTTTGCAAGTTCATGGAATTGAGAAGACCAGTCAATCTGCAAGCTATAGTGGAAGGTGCAAGATTGTATGACGAAGTTGAAGCAAGGCTATCAATGACTCCAGGAAGAGGAGTCTTACCTCCTTCCATGCCAGGAATGGTATACCCACCAAATGCAGTCCCAGAGATAGTTCCCTATTCCTATCCCCAAATGCAAATAGTGCCGCAATATAATGTACTTAATCCACTGTGGTCGCCACAGACGACTGTGCCTCAAATGATGGTTCAACCTATTGAGATGGCAAGCTCAACATGTGTGGACATTGATGATGGACCACCTGGCTAGATGGGTCTGCACATATACACTTAGCATGTTGGTGGTCATTATGATACTCACATGGCCACTAGCTTATCTTATTATATTTAGTTTGTTACACCTACCTACAACTGGCAAAGATATAGCGCCAGTCGATTAGTGTAGTCTGTTATGCACTGTTTGACTTAGTAGGCCACTTTTCTTTATGTTGTATCTTATATATACTTTGTGTACATTGTGTAGTGTGTAGAAGAAGAAGAAGAAACCAACAAGAAAACGTTTTGACCTCCATCTCTCTTCTTTTGTTCTTAAATGAGCTTCCTCTTGAGTATACAGTGTGTGTTTGGCGCAGCAACTCAAGCACATCCCCCCATCACGCGATTCTTGACATAGTATTAGAGCCTCGTCACTGAGAGAGGTTGATTTTTGAAGGATAAAGTGAAGGAGAAGAAGCAAGGATTGAGCAAGCAAGCCATGGCTAAGAAGCTCTCCCATTCTTTCAGTCTCTCTCTTGGATAGTGCCTGTGGAGGCACCGGAAGCAGGGTCAAGAAAAAATATCAGATTGTTGTGAGATTTAGTGTGCGATTAGATCACTATATATTCTGCAGACAGGCCCTTTAGGGCTTTCTTGCAGTTATTTTGGGCGTCTAAGGCCGTTTCAGGCCCCGATTTAGAGCCGCAAGGTTGCGGACACAACAGTTTCAAGGTACACTATGATTTCGGTTGTGTTGAACGAAAGTGGATGCACAAGTTACAGATTGCGAATTTGTAATTCTTGAGGTGTTTGCAGGAAGCAAACATAAGGTTTATCTGCAAATAGGTTGCAGATTACATGTACTATTGAGCAATCAGTGAAAAAGATTGCTTGGCGTAGTGTTATGCACGTGTTGTAAAATACTGCAGAAGACTAGATTGTTGTGCTATATCCTTGTTTGTGATAATGGCAGAGAAAAGTGGAAATCCCATTATTGAGAAGCTGGACAAGAACAACTACCCTTCATGGAAGTTCCGTGTAACAAACTTCCTCATTGGAAAGGGCCCTTATGAGTTTATCTCAGGTGAAGAAAAGGAGCCAGAGCTGGGTATCCCTCCGACTGTAGATGAATTAAAAGCATGGAAAGAGTGGAATGTGAAAGATAAAAAGGTGATGTATTGGTTATCTGCAGTCATTGATAATACTATGCTGGGACATATTAGGAATACTATGTTTTCAGTAAATACAAAGGCACGAAAGATTCAACTCAAGCAAAAGTTGAATGCCTTGAAGAAAGGGAAAATGTTTGTCAATGAGTATGTGTTGAAGGTAAGGAGCATTGTAGATGCTTTAGCAGCGATTGATGTAATGCCGGATGATGATGATTTGGTTTCATCCACTCTGAGTGGCCTTAACAATGAGAAGGCATGGAAATCATTTGTTTCTTCAGTATATGTATAGAAGACATTTCCAGATTTTGATGAGCTGATCTCTCTCATGATTATTGAAGAGATCAATATGCAAGGTGATTCGTCTGAAAGAAATGGTGAATAGGTCCAATCATTTTACTCGAGTTCAAGAAGAGGACGTGGTCGATCCTCTTTGAGAGGCCGTGGTATGGGACATGCTAGCGATAACCAACAAAATAGGTTCAATCAGCAGTTTGGTGAAATGCAGTTTTCTGGAGGCAGAGGAAACTTTAGAGGCAGGGGGAGCTCTAGAGAAAGAGGTGGATGGAAGAATAGAGGTTCTGGAAATTATGCTATTGTTTGCCATTAATGTGGCAAAATAGGCCATATTGCACCCCATTGCTATGCAAAGAAGGATGATATTCGCAGTGGTAAATTGCAGCAAGGAAACTATGCATCGTCTTCACGACAGAATGAAGACAAAAATGAGCATCTGTTTGTTATGCAGCATATGATGAATGCAGTTACAGGAAAGGGGACACATGATGATGTATGGTATGTTGATTCAGGTGCATCTAATCATATGACCAAACATGTTGAATGGTCTGGAGAGGTGCAAGAATTACAAAACCCAGGTTATATACAGACGAGTAATGATTCATGCCACCCAATTTCACACATTGGAAAGGTTCCCTTGTCCTTGTATGATGGCCAGAAAAAGAGTCTGACAGGTGTATTACATGTGCCATCAATTACAAAGAGTCTAGTATCTGTTGGCCAAATGGTAGAGTAGGGGTTGTAGGTCCGACTTTAATGATAATTGCAGGTTGGTTGCAAAAGGAAGTAGAGTTGGCCGAATGTTCACTTTGGATGTTGGTATTCCTACAATGGATGCTGCTATGTATGCTAAAGGAAAAGGAGTAGTTGTAGATATTGAAATATGGCATAAATGTATTGGACATGCAAATGTGCAAAGGCTGAAATTAATGCAGTCCAAAGGATTGGTTACAGGGTTTCCTTCTTTTAGAGTTGCAGAATTTCATAAAGTCTGTGAAGCATGTCAGTTTGGTAAGCAGGCAAGACAACCCTTCTCGCATGATAGAGAAGTGAGTAGAAAAATATTTGATGTAGTGCGTACAGATGTTTGGGGGCCTACACAAAATGTATCTCTTGGTGGCAGCAAATACTTTGTCACATGTATAAAATGTGAAGCTGAGTGCAGATACAGGTGAGCTTCTGGAAGACCCTACTATGTACAGGCGCATAGTAGGAAGTTTGATTTATATGACTATTACCAGGCCAGATTTGAGCTATGCTGTTGGATTGGTAAGTCAATTTATGCAGGCTCCAAGGAAACCAAATTTGGATGTGGCTAGACACATACTCAGGTATGTGAAGTCCACATTGCAGTATGGACTATTTTATGAGACTGGGATTCAGATACAGTTGCATAGATACACTGATGCTGATTGGGCTGGTAGTATTTTTGATAGACGATCTACGAGTGGATATGTGTTCTCTTTTGGAAGTACTGCAGTCACTTGGAGCAGCAAGAAACAGCCTACAGTTGCCTTGTCGAGCACAGAGGCTGAGTACAGGGGCGCAGCAATAGCTGCATGTGAGGTAGCTTGGTTGCATAAGCTACTTTGTGATATGCATCAACCTACAGATGGGCCAATTGTCATTTATTGTGACAACATGAGTAGTATACACTTGGCAAATAACCCAGTCTATCATGCTAGAAGAAAGCACATTGAGGTGCATTATCACTATGCGCGGGAGAGGGTTTTACTAGGTCTTATTGATCTAGTTTATGTCAACACAGAGGATCAGGTAGCTGACATATTTACGAAGGTATTGGGTGTAGAGAAGCTGCGCAAGTTCAGAGACCTGCTTGGTGTGCAGGAATTGAGATTGAGCTCGAGGGGGAGTGTTGAGATATTGAGCTCCACTCGCGGTATGCCAGGGTGACTGTTGTGCATTTATGTCACGGACTTGTTAGTTGCAGATGCGGTTGGTACACCGCCCATGAATAATAGCTAGATGACAGCTATCCTTATCTACTCTAGTTCATGGCTCAGTTAGTATGCCACCTTAGTTAGTTGAGTTTGGTTTGAGACCCATATATAGGGTTCTTCTATTTCTTTGTACTAGATTTCTTTTTGACTTACACAACTAAGAAGAGGAAAATTGTTTTCAGCCTCCACCTGTATGTGTATTCCCCCATTGTGCAAGCAAGAAAGCTACAAGTGAGACTCCTTCCTTCTCTCCCACAATCTTGACAGGGAGGTGGTATGGCTGCAAAAGTTATTAGATGATTTGGACATGCAGGGAGATGGTGTAGTTATCATTCATTGTGACAACATGAGCAACATACAGCTAGCTAGGATTCCAGTGTTCCATGCTAGGACAAAACACATTGAGGTGCAGTACCACTTTGTGAGAGAGAAGGTACTTGCAGGAGAGATTGACTTGGTATATGTTAGCACACAAGATCAGATAGCTGACATTTTCACAAAGGTATTGGGTGTAGAGAAGCTTTGAAAGTTTCGAAGCTTACTTGGAGTTGTAGAGATAGAGTTGAGCTTGAGGGGGAGGGTTGAGATGGCAAGCTCAACATGTGCGAACATTGATGATGGACCGCCTGGCTAGATGGGTCCGCACATCTACACTTAGCATGTTGGTGATCATTATGATACTCACATGGCCACTAACTTATCACTTATTATATTTAGTTTATTACACCTACCTATAGCTGGCAAAGACATAGCGCTAGTTGATTAGTATAGTCGGTTATGCACTGTTTGACTTAGTAGGCCACTTTCCTTTATGTTGTATCTTATCTATACTTTGTGTACATTGTATAATGTGTGGAAGAAGAAGAAAGAACCAGCAAGAAAATGTTTTGGCTTCCATCTCTCTTCTTGTGTTCTTGAGTGAGCTTCCTCTTGTGTATACAATGTGTGTTTGGCGCCGCAGCAGCTCAAGCAAGTCCCCCCACCACGCGATTCTTGACACAACCACAAAAACAGTGGCCTCAAACAGTTCCTCCAATGGCAACTCAATAACAGTGGAACCCTACCAACTGGAATCAACAAACCCAAGTTTCAATAGGAGCTCTGAATAAGAACCAGAATAGAGGACCCTCTAGATCAACCCAACCAATGTATATAGTAATTATAGAAGCTTCCCAAAACCTTACTACAAGTACTTCAGGAGGTGAAAATCTGAAGGACTACTTATCCAACTCAGTTGCAAGTATCAAGAAAGAGCTTATGGATGTGATTATAGAGCATCTACAGACGCTGAAGGTGAATACCGCCAATATATCCACCCCTACGGGAGCTGGGAGAGATGTGATGCGTTCTAATACATGGTGCGAAAAGTGTCATCAAGTGGGACATTTAGCCACTGAATATACCCAAAAACCAACCATTCCTGGAGCCTTTTGTTCCTATTGTTTACAAAAGAACCATAAAGAAGATATTTGCTCTCTGAAAGAGATGCACGAATGAAGATAGATAGATGAAAATGCAAGATTCAACTTGCTAGAATCCAAAATGATAACACGAGATATTGGACCAAAGCCTAGGGAGTTTGGTCCTAATTTTGGTCCAAGGAGGTTTCCCTCTCAAAGTTACAGAGGACGACAGTCTGGCGGTGGTTAGAGATCCGAGGTGAAATGTTACAGATATAGAGAAAAGGGTCATATCTCCTCGAATTGTCCAAACCCTAGAAGATATGTGGATTACAAGCCCTTATGCAGCAGATGCAAAGGAGAAGGCCACATTGCAAAGGGCTGTCCAAGTCTAGCCCCTGTCAAGGCCAATGCCACTGATAGCCAACAGAAGGCACAAGAGCCTGCCTCCAATTTGGTAGAGTTGGAAGTTGCCGCTATCACGCACGCCAAGAAGAAGGAACCAGTTGTCTAGAAAGAGAACAACTCCCATGGTAAGACTATGAAGTTCAACCTACCAACAGAGGGACAAAGTAGTACATGACATAACAGTGCAGTACATAGCACTATAGTGCCACAGAGAGTCATAGAGACAATCCCAGAAACAGGACCAGAGGTCCAGGAGATAGACGATATAGAAGCACCTCCAGAAATAGAGGAAGTGCTGATGCTGCCATTGCAAGAAGAAAAAGGAAAGATAAAAATGGGTGTAGCCGCATACCCCAGTAAGCTGGAGAAGCCCATGGATCCTATCAAAGAATATGACTTGGTAAAAGACCTAGACACTTTTAAACCAAACTTAACATTTTGATAGTTGTTGATACTGTCTCCCAACTGCCAAAAGAAATTCAAAAGCATCTTGAGAAGATGTGGACTAAGAATTGCTCCTTCAACAATGACCAAGACCAATAAGGCCTCGGATCCTGTAAAGGAAGTGGATGTGGCTAATGCCTTCCTAAATCCTAGAACACCAAAGACTAGTGTATGGATAGAAGGATGCTTTATTTCAGATGCATTGATTGATGGAGGCTCATCAATAAACATAATGACAGCTGTGACAATGAAGGACTTAGGTTTGCAAGGAATTCAACCTAGGCAGTGGCTTATTAGATTGGCAGACCAAAGCAGAATTAAACCATTGGGCATCCTCCCATACATAAAAACAACCCTTGCAGGAAAAGATTACTGGCTAACCTATCTGGTGGTTAAACCAAATTCTTATGGGACCTCATACCCTCTGCTGTTGGGAAGACCTTGGCTTTTTGAAGCGAGAGCCAGGACGGACTGGTTCAAAGGAACCCTAACCCTAGGCAAAGGACCCAACAAAGTGGTGTTGAAATCGTATGGATCACAAAAAGGCAATGGATCCACATCCATCAAAGTCATAAGTGACTCCTCCAATGAAGTTAGAGATAGTACATCAAGAGACGAAGGTTGTTAAATAGATATTTCCCAAGAAAATCGAGGCATAGTCTCTAACAGTGGGCATTGTAAGCCAACTACTGAAGGAAGTAAAGTCCTTGTCCATGGGAGAATACCTCCTGCCTCAACTTGAATTGACTTCTGAAATCACCTCTGACAGCGAGATAGAAGCATGGATGTATTGTTCTCCCTGTTACATGGCAGTCACAGAGACAATAACAGAGACAGAGCCTGAGGCAGAAGCAAAAGCAGAAACAGAAATAGATATAGAGATGGAGGAGCTGTTCTTCTCCTGTACAGAGCCTCTACAGAAGCAGAGACGGAGCTTCCAAAGGAAGAGGATAAAAATGATGAGGAAGGAAATGAAGCAGGTTATGAAAGTGCAGTTGAAGAAGATCCTCTGATAGTGGACGATCTTGTTGATATCCCTACAGAGACCTCAGAGGTCGAAGATCTCGGGGTGTTGGATGGAATGACCATGGTTTCATTTGAGCTAACCAATGGACCACAAAGTATGCAGAATTTGCATAAGCAATGGATCAAAGGTATAAAAATTAAGTTCACTAGTGGATCCTATCGCCTGACCATTCATTTTGGAGAAAAGATGATGATGATGCCCCAATAGAAGCCAGAACCATTAGAGCCATGGCTTCTAGAAGGTCCGTGCTATGTGAGATTCCTAGACGCATCCTCTGAAGATGAATCCCTAAGTCCAGAAGAAATCACCGCTCACACAAAAGCAAACAAAGCTCTGATATCTTTCCAGAAATCTCAATAGACAAATAAGTCATTTTTTCAGAAGGGGAACACTGGTTCTAGTGGGACATCAGACGAGGACACTACTTCCTTGAAAGAGTTAGACCTCTATCCAGAAGCAATCCGTGGGACATTTATCTGTGAAGTGGAAGGTGAAAGACAACTGACGTTCCTGGATACTGACGATACTGAATGTCACCTAAAAGTGGGTCTCAATCTTCTAGAAGAAGAACTAGTAGTCCTGCAAGACTTACTAAAGTAGAACTTAGACGTGTTTTCTTGGTCGTACAAAGACCTAAAGGGGATTGATCCCACGGTATGCCAACATCACATTGACCTAGACCCTCATACCAAACCTGTAAGTCAAAGACAAAGGTGTATGAATCCTAATTATTCAGCTCTGATGAAGGCTGAATTATTGAAGCTTCTCAAAGCTGAGTTCATTTATCCTGTGGCTAACAGTGAATGGGTTTTGCCCATTGTGCTAGTACCTAAGAAGAACGGGAAACTTCGAATATGTGTGGACTTTCAAAAGCTGAACTCAAAGACGAAGAAGGATCATTTCCCTATCCCTTTCACAGAACAACTGTTGGACAATGGCAAGCCATGAGCTCTGTTCCCTCTTGGATGGATTCAACGGATATAACCAAGTCCAAATCGTAGAAGAGGACCAATCCAAAACAACCTTCACCACAGAATGGGAGACCTATGCCTATAGAGTGATGCCATTTGGGCTCTGTAATGCTCCTGCAACCTTCCAATGAGTAATGATGGCTACCTTCCATAATCATTTGCATAATTTCATTGAGGTGTATCTCGATGACTTCTGTGTCTATAGCTTAATCTATGAGCATTGGGGACACCTAGACCAGTCTTTTGATAGATGTCAAGAGTATGAGATTCCTCTCAACCCCGAGAAATGTGTCTTTGTGTTGAGTGTTGAAATGACTTGTTTTTTGGCTGATTTTTGTTGTTTTTGAGACCTGAATGGTTGATTTTATGAGATGATTGATTGATTTAGAAGTGGTTTGAGAGTGTTTTGAATGGTAATGATTGTGTTTTGGAAGATCATGATGTTTGTTGGTGGTTCTGTGATGTTCTGATAGATTCTGATTGGTTCTGTATACCTTCTGTTTTGTTCTGTTTTGGTCTGTTTTGTTCTGATTATCTTCTGTAAGGAGGGATGGAGTATTGATTGATGAAGATTGAGATATTGTGAAAGCTTATTGAATGGTTTGTGAAAGTTTGGAATGGTTTGAGAATGAGTTATGTGGTTTTGATGATCTTCTGTAACCTTCTGTAGGTCTTCTGTAGAGCTTCTGCTTCTGTTCTGTTTCTGTTCTGTTCTGTACTGTAGATGTTCTGGTACTATTCTGTAGACTGTTCTGTATGCTTCTGTAAGTGTTCTGTGGAATGTATGTGTGACTTTGGGAAAGTTTTCTAGCCTTGGAAAGAGGTGAATACAAGTGCAAAAGAGCTGAAAGAAGTGGAAGAAGTAGCTGCTGAAGACTCAAGTGAAGACTAGAGTGAAGTGATAGTAGTGAGCTATGAAAGGACACTGTAGTGGCTCTGGTGACTCTTCATATCAGACATACCTCTTGGGAGGGGTATCCACGAGCTAAGAGGGATTATTGAGAGTGATTTTTGAGAGATTGTAGTGAGGATATGATGTATTATTGATGGAGAGAGAGAGAGAGAGTCAGAGATAGCCAATTTTACTCAAACAGAGTGATTGTATATGAGAGATTGAGAGAGAAGACTATGAAGATATTGAAGATGAATACTATGTGATGTATTTCCATTTCAAGATGGTGTATTCCTTGGCTTTCTTTGTTCTATTGATGGATTTTATGAAGATATTGAAGAATATGGTTGATTCTATTAAAAACCGTGGGAGATCTACATGATGCTGCATGAAGATTTGTTGTGCCTGGTGTTCTTTTCTTCATTGTGATCATATGAAACATGATAAAAAAGCTTGTTGATGTTACAAGATAGATTTTCTTGCAAGAGAATTCCCTTTTCCTTGGTGTTCCTCTTGGGGCTCCACTTTGGCGTCTCATCAGGAGTTCTTCTAGGCCATATTGTCTCTGCACAAGGGATTGCAACAGATCCGGCAAAGATTGAGAAGATTTCCGCCTTAATAGCACCAACAAATCTCAAGAAATTGAGAGGATTTCTTGGCCATGTGGGCTACTACAGAAGATTTATTGCACATTTTGCAACCAAGGCAGCCTTTCTGCACAAGTTCCTAAGAAAAGATGTGGATTTCCTTTGGAGTGATGACTGTGAAGAAGCTTTTAATACCCTAAAACAATGCCTTATCCAAGCACCTATCTTACAGCCTCCTGACTAGATGAAGGAGTTTCATCTGCACATAGATGCATCAATTGAAGGGCTAGGTGATGTCCTATATCAAAGAGCCCCTCTAAATTAGATCAACCAATCTATTATGCAAGTTGGAAAGTAACTGACCACGAGTGGAACTACACAGTGACAGAGCTTGAGTGCTTAGCAACGATGTTTGCACTAGAGAAGTTTCGACACTATCTACTGTCAATACATTTCAAGTTCTACATGGATCATGAAGCCATGTCCTTCCTTATGAATAAATTAAATGTCAAAGGACAACTGATGAGATGGTTGCTCCTATTCCAGGAGTTTGATTTTGAAGTGGTCACTAAGCCTGGCCGTTCTCATGTCCTAGAAGCCGATCATCTATCACGGATCCCTCAAACTGCAAGAGAGGAACATGATGATCCAGACCTTCCTGATGCTTTCTTGTTTCTAGTTGAAACAGTTATTCCCTGGTATGCAGACATAGCCAACCTCCTGGCAACTCAACAATATCCTCATGGCATCTCAAGCCGTGAGAAGAAGAAGCTTCTGTTAGAATTAGCTCCCTACACCTTGCTAGGCAATGCACTGTACAAGAGAGGCAAATATGAATTATTGTGAAGATGTGTTGCAGGAGATGAAATCGGCATAGTATTGAAAGCATGCCATAACGAACCATGTGGTGGACACTTCATAGGAGGAGCGACAGCCATGAAGGTTCTGTTGGTAGGATATTGGTGGCCGACCTTCCACAAGGATGCACATGACTATTGCAAGAGATGTGATGCTTGTCAATGAATGGGAAAACCCACCAAAACAAGTGCCATGCCACTACAACCCATTCTTCCCCTAAAGCCATTCGAGAAGTGGGGGATTGATTTCGTGGGACCCATTGATTCAGATAGAAGCAGAACAGATACATCTTAGTATGTATGGATTATATCACAAAGTGGTGTGATGCTAAAGCTCTGAAGAGGACAATGGTAACAGCATAGCCCTGTTCATGTACGAGAGTATTATCACATGTTTTGGCAGTCCCCTCGAGCTGGTAAGTGACAGAGATACTCATTTCCTTAACAAAATCATGGAGGAGCTGACGGAGCTGTATAAGATCCACCATCGCAAGTCCACTCCTTACTACCCCAGAGCCAACGGCCAAGTTGAAGTCACCAATCACATCCTACGCTTGATCCTAACAAGAACGATTGCCACACATCGTTGCGACTGGGATGATCGACTTACAGAGGCCCTCTGGGCATATAGAACCTCCCATAAGGCAGCTACAGGATAGACCCCTTTCCAGCTGGTGCATGGTACAGAAGTCATCTTCCCTGTTGAACTAGAATTGCCCTCTTTGTGAGTGACAGTTAAAGAACACTTGGGAGATGATAAGTCACTGTAACGCCATCTCCTACACTTGGAATGTTTGGATGAGATTTGGCAGATGGCCCTATAATGTATGGAAATCACTCAAGTGTGACGCAAGGCCTATCATGGCAGTTTCATCAAGCACAAGGAGTTCAAAGAAGATGATCTTTTCATGGCCTATGATTCAAGATTCGGCAAGTTTCTTGGCAAGCTTCAACAATGATGGATGGTCCCGTACAAGGTACTTGTTGTCAACCCTAATGGCTCTGTCCAAGTGCAAGTTGTCGATGCTTTTGAGGATCCCTTTCTGATAAATGGCTATCGTCTGAATAAGTACTTCCCTCCTTGGGGATCTTGACAATCACAGTGGACCTACCCTCTCCCTTTTAGGCGTCACACTGTCATTCTCTTCATGCTTCTGATAGCCCTTATGATCTTCCTCATGAGGCGGTCTCGTTATGCTAGCCCCTCACAAATACCTCTCAACCCTATCTTGTTCTCTTCTCGTCTGATCCACCAACAGTGGTGCTTTATTAAGAAAGAAAAGCAAAGAAACAAAAAAAGAAAAAAAACAAACTGTTATGGGAGAAAATGAAGAAATTCCTTGTCATAACAGGCCTTGTTCCAAGAAAAGGTGGAAACACCCTTGGGCAGGAAGCTAACTGTGGAAAAGGTGGTAAAACCCCGCAGTTCGAGATAGTTGACTCACCAGCAGAACCTTTCCAGCAAGTAATTTGGTGCGTTGTCTTTGTAATATCAGTCCGTCTGCCCTTCTTAATAGATGAAATTTCTTACACATCATTGAAGTACCAGAATTGCTGGCTGCCTCCCTGCGTACGCCTCGTCTTCAATATCCTGATGACAACAACAGCCGACACGATCTTCATTACAAACCCCTTGAGTGATGTGAGCTTTCATCCTAACAGGATGGGGACATGAGTATGGGCCACCCTCTGTATCTATCAGTGAGAGTGAGATAGAGGGTGGGTTGAGTGACCTGTCTTTCCCTTCAAATCAAATGAGAGGTGAGATGTGTGACTTGCGTGTTGCACACACGGGATGGGCCTCTCAATGCACAATGCACGATCTGAACCTGTGCACTGCACCGTTACGACAATTGGCGTCAGGTACGTTTCTGTTTCCCTACGCATCTGCAAGATGGATCTTTGCCATCGTCACAGGACACGCCACTCTGTTTTGTGCACTACACTACAAGGCTCCCTGGCCTTTCTCTTTGCAACTATGCTAGATGGGTGGAATGCATGAATGCACCATTAATTGCTCACACTAGCATACTCCCCCAAATTAGTTTCCCCTTGTTCAATTCTACACTGGTTGTGAGTTATGGGATTTCATGCGTATTCATTGAGTGATGTGTGTCATGGGGTGAGTGACTATTCTATCATCCTCTTGAGTGCCCGTGAGTTGAGTGACTATCCTTCGTCAACGACACCTACCCCGATGGGCTTCATCAACCAGCTATCTCCCTAGGTACTGCTGCATGGTCTCTGCCATGTTGGCTGAACGCTGGAGCGAGCCGTGGTACCTCTTGCAGCCCACTCCAGCCCTTTTGTAGCAGTGACAGTTCCTTCGACCATACACAACGGGCCAAGTCTTTCTAACCTTATCCTTATGATTGCAAGTGTACGTTATGTTTTAAGTGTGGGAACGCCAAAGTCCAGTTAGT
The DNA here is from genome assembly GCF_053477565.2 of Lygodium microphyllum. Classification (NCBI taxonomy): domain Eukaryota; kingdom Viridiplantae; phylum Streptophyta; class Polypodiopsida; order Schizaeales; family Lygodiaceae; genus Lygodium; species Lygodium microphyllum. The sequence goes on along the minus strand of NC_141143.1, from coordinate 2,096,089 downwards.
TGACGAGTCCTAGGTTGTGTTGTTGTATCTAACCTTGTTCGTTAAGGTTTTTAGTGTGAGGACGAGTCCTTGTGCGTCATTGATGCATACCCCTACATATGCCTCACTTTAGTCTTGCATGTATGCCACGACCTAATTTTACCCTCATGGGGTCCCTTTCCCACCCATCCGTCCATGTTCACCCCACCCTTGGGGCTGTTCCTTCTCTTTTTCTCTTTCTCCCTTGTTGTGACATTTTTCCCTGTGAGACTGCCTCCTACGTTCACCGAAACCCCCATCTAACCTTATAGCCTTGTTCGTCCCTTCGAATGGTACGCTTTTCCTTTTTCCAACCCTTGTTCCCATCGTCGGTTTTTGAGTTATTATTTTTTGAAGCATTTCTCATAAATTGGACTTTTTCCATGTGAACACACCTTTATTGCTTTCGAAAAACAATTTGACATGACAGCCCTATCCTCGATCTTTCCCTTGACATTTTTCCTTTTTTCTCCCTATCTTTCCGATATACGGTTCATCCGATATTAATTTTTGTATGTTTTCGGGTCATTTTTTACATTTTTTTAACATTTTTCCATGTGAACATGCCCTATTTTCACCAAACTTCTGGTTTCATTTGACTGTCATGTCCCACCACCCTTTCCCTACATTTTTCACTTTTTCTCCACCCTATTTCGATCGCTGTATTTTTTGTCATTAAATTTTCCATATATTTTCAATTTCGTTTTTAGTGTTTTTCGCATGTGAACCCTTCTCACTCCACCAAAAGTGAGTTTTGATGTGACAACCTTGTGCATCCCCTTCCCACGAACATTTTCTCTTTTTACTGCCCTTCATTTCGCTACTCGGTTCATTCTGTATTCATCTTTGAAACCATTTTCAGGTCCGTTTTTTGGGTTTTTTCCATGTGAACGTGTCCTCTCTCAATCCAAACTGTGTGTTGACATGATAAATTTGTCATGCACATTATTTGACACATTTTTCCTTCTTTTCGCTTTGCGTTCCGGCAAGTGGATTTTTTCATATTAATCCCCATATGTATTTTTGGAGCCGTTTTTCGTGTTTTTTTCCATGTGAACACCGTGATTTTGCCCCGACTCCCATGTCGCAGTTTTCTGTCATCTTCCCCTCGTCTCCTGACACATTTTTCATTTTTACGGTCTTTCAATCAGGTGTATGGTTTGGGTTTTATTAAATTTTCTCTCTTGACGTGAGGCTGCGTCTTTTGTGTCGTGCGTGAACGCATATGTTTTGGTTTTAAGCGCCTCGGGATGTCCCATGGCCTCTGCGCCTCGCGTGTCACCGTCCTTGCCCCATCTGATCCCATCGATGCAAATTTGTTTATCCATGCCCTATGCATGCACGCGGAACGGGGGTGCTCTCACCTTTTAATGGCTTTCGCAAAACCCACCAAAAACAGAGAAAAACAAAAAACCACACATACACATAATAAAAACACCATAATAATAATGAAAACAAGAAAAAAAAAACAAAAGACAAAAAAAAAAAAAACAACAACAACAACCAAATAGACACAAACTACCACCAAAGAAAAATCCCCACAAGATGAAAAAAAAAAAAAAAGAGAATAAAACCACACATGAAAAACCAAAATAAACAAAAGAAAAACAAACCACATAAGAAAAACTCAAAAACAAAATTAAAAAAAGCAAAAAGGAAAAAAACAACAAAAAGCAAACATTAAAAAAATAAAATAAAAAAATAGACAAACAAAAAAAAGAACAAACAAAATACAAAAGGGAAAAAAACAGAAAAGGAAAAACCCAACAAAAAAAGAAAAAATACAAAAAAATAAGAAAAAAATAAACCAAAAAGGAACAAACCACAAAAAAAAAGAAGAAGAAGAAAAAAAAAACACAAACAAGAACAAAACAAACAAAAAGAAAAAACAAAAAAGAACCAATAAAAACCAACCAAAAAAGGAAAACAAAAAAAAAAACCCTTTTTTTTTGTCTTACCTACTTGTCGCACCACGCAGTCCTCCTCCTGCTCCACGCCCTCCTCCCCTTCCTCTGCGTCGTCGCACTTCTCCCTCCTACAAGCCCTCTCCTCCACCACCTCCCTCTCGCAGCGCCTCCGCCGTGCCCTCTCCTCCGCTTCCTCCCTCCCGCAGCGCCTTCCGCTGTGCCATCTCCTCCGCCTCCTCTTCCTCCTTCCACTCCCCCGCTCCCTCCCTCCTCGTTGGTCACCTCCCCCGCTGTCATGATATTATGAGGACACAATGTGAAAAAGCATGGAAATTTGCATAATCATCCGACTTCTTTATTGATCTAGAGAGTCAATGTGATGTAAGTCATTAGTACTAGTGTGAGTTGCATGGTTTATCCGAAAATACTAGATTTTTGGATAATTTTAGTCTATTTTTATATTATTTATTGTAAAAATCTAAAAAAGTTAGAAAAGCTTCTAGATTAGGATGGCATGCAAAAAGCTAGTTGCTTTTTCGGCCAATTATGGGATTCTCACAAGAGGGACAGATGGACGAAATCGTGTGCATCATGATCGCTATAAACATGCTGAAAATTGCACATTGAACTGAAAGAAGAAGAAGGAGTGATCTGGGAGATCCGTGATCAGGCGTCCTCAGATTTTATCCCCCTTTCGGAGCCAATGGAGCCATCAGATTTGGGTTCGGAGCAGCAAAGAAGGAGCTGTAATTTTGATGCACGTTTTGTTCTACGAAGAAGCTCTAGGAGATCTAATGCCTGGAGATTGCTTCTGAGTAGTGCGAAGTTTCCAGGTTCTTTGAATACATATTGATTCAATTCATTTTACTTTGTGTGTGTAGTATTTACCACTTGGGTATTCTCTATCTTCTCTTCCATCTCCTATCTCTACTTCCTTCTATTTTTGATCCCCGATGGATTCGACCTTTTGACAAAAACCCCTCCGACATTGGTGAACCCGATGTGAAAGGTCCTCAGAAGAAGGAAAGACAAAATGGGAGAATCTTCGAATACAATCTCCGGTGATGTTTTGCAACAATTGGTGCAAAATATGAATATGCTTATGCAGGTACAACAACAACAACAGGTGATGCAAGCTTCAACTCAAACAGAAAGTGTTGTGATGAATGCTTTGCAAGCAGTTGAGCGTGAGGTGAAGTTATTCAATGGTAGGAATGTATCTGCATATGTACATACCTATGCTTAGAAGATGGAATTCTTTGGGGTGGCTCAATTTGCATGGAGCCGGTATTTTGTACATGTTACTATTCATGAACTGAAAGCACGGATTACTGAATTATACTTGGAGGATGCTGACTGGGTAGCCTTCAAGAAGACACTCAGGGAAGAATTTTACATTGAGGACACCAGTTTGATTATACGCAAGACTTTGCAAGAGTGGGTTTTACAACCCAATAAGAGTCTTGTGGCTATGGAATTGTCAAGAGAATTTGAAAGTTGATTTGAGCAGTTGGATCTTACAGAACATCAAGCTCTTGCAAGTCAGAAAATTGAATTGTTTCTACAAGCAGCTGATCCTGAGCTTCAAGAGAAGCTTGATGATTTGTTGGAAGATCAGACTACAGAGACATGTTTGAAAATAGAGTGGAGACATGTCAAGGAAGCTATTACTGCACTTGTGAAGAAGCATAGAAGAAGAGAAAGATTGCATGTCTCTAGCTTGCCCACTGTTACGGGCAAGATAGTTGAAGTATCCAGTAAGCCACCTACTTCTGTTGGCTAACCCTATGGATGTACCTGCTATTGTTCCCTCTGTTAGGGAAGATGTCTTAGATGAATTGGTCAAAGGCATGTAGGATCTTCAATTGAAGGTTGCAAAATTGGACAAAAAATGACAAGAGAAAAGGGGACGGGCAACAGCCCCTAAGCCTGGAAAAAGATATATGTGGTGTGACAGTTTGTAGTACGAGAGAAAGGATTGTGCTGCCTATCAGGAGGTCTTGGCACGATAGCTTATCTTTTGGAAGATCCATGCACAAGAAACGGGATTTCCTCTTGCTTTGAATTTTGGAAAGGGAGGTATGTAGAAGTTGTTGGAAGACTTGGCTGTCCGAAATGCTTATGCGGCGGTACATGCTTCTACTTTTGGTCTACAGTTGGATAGAATGCATAACCAAGTGATGGTTGGTCCAAAGGTTGAAATATGGACAAATGCTTTACATGCAGCTGAAAAAAGAGAAAGGTCACTGATAGTGAAATGTCTCATACAGGGCAAGACATTCGTGGCATAACTGGTTGGGAATCACCAGTAGATGCATATTCAATGTATGCATATTTAGCAAAGGTACAAAACACGGATGTACTTGTGGAAGAAAAAAGAAAAAGAGATGAAGATATTACAATGACATCTAAAAGAATGACAAGAAGAAGTGTGGATCAGCCTAAAGCTGCAAATCACCCACCTCCGGAGCATGTTATGGAAGAGGTCAGTCAGGAGCAAAAACAGGATAACAAACAAGAGGGCAAAAAGAAGGTCAAGCAACCAGGATATAAGTTGCAATCTGACATTGAGACAGCCACAGATCTTAAGAAGGTTCTTGAAGAACGGATCTTAAACAGTCGGATGGAATTTACCTTGGGAGAGGTGCTTGGCATTGCCAAGCGAGAAGTTCATGATGAGATCATTGACATAATTAAAAGGAAGTGTTAGTTTCTTGGTGATACCTCTAGTGCATTGCTGCAATTTGAAGAGGAAATTGGTTTGTTGGGTATTCGGGCTGAATATGAGCATGAAGTAAATAGAGGATTGTCTATGCAGGATGCTACTAATTAGTGAACAACATGTGAAAAAGAGAAGAAAGTGGCTGAAAATGCATTGTCTTGTAGCAATATGCATGCTGGAGTAAGGAAAATACAACAATATGGAAAAGAGACTCTAGGATTTATTCCTCAAAGTCACTACACAAGAAATCATTGGGCTAGAGCTACCACTGAAACGATAGTAAAAATAGGGAAGCGTGAAACTCCTTGTGTTGCTTTACTTGACCATAGGTCTGAGATAAATGTCATTGAGCGTGGATTGTATGAAAATGGTGCATGGCTTGTAGACACTGATCATGGTTGGCGAATGAGGGCTGCAAATAATTCTTCAGGGGAGCTCTATATTGCATATCCTAATGTAAAAGTAACAATTGGTGATGTACAAGAAGAGCAACACTTCTTTATGCAAGATAATTCCTCATATGCAGTGATTTTGGGATAGCCCTATATTACAGGAAACAAAGGTGCTTGATGATGGTTCTGCTTATGCAAGAGTAAGAAGCAAGGATGGGAGGAAAGCAGTCCAATTTCTTACTGTTTGTGTTAATCATCCTAGAAATCGGGATACGCTTCGAGAGTCTCCTTTGGTTCCAAATGCAAGGGAATTGAAAGACCTAGATTTTCATTAAGCACTGCTATGATGTGGGCCTATAGTAGTGCTGTTCAGAGGGTGTACTTGCCTCTTAATGAAATGATGCATGTATTTACTATTGGTAATTCTTAGTTTATAGCAAAGAGTTCATGTTGGTTTAAGCCTATGGAAGCTATGTGCAGGGCTGAACGCATATCTATGAAACGGGCTACTAAGGAACTAAGATCATTGGGGTTGTTAGCTGAAAATGATGGCATTTCAGGCCTTTTTTATGGGCTGAATATTACTGACACTATGGCTGAAGTTTCAGCAACTATACATGCAGAAAATGAGGCTGAAAACAAAGTGTTGTTAGTATGTTCTTTGGATATGTATGATGTTATAGCATTGTTTGCTCAGCAGAGCAGGAAGGATTACAATGGGCTAAAGCACTTGTGGAAACAAAGTATAAGACAATTGACAAAAAGGTGAAACCAATTGCTTTGCCACTTCCACTAGAGAGTGAGGGTATGTATGAAAAAGTGTCAAGGCAACCAAGCTTATAGAATCCTAAAGATATAGGTCATCAGTTTACATCTGAAACATTACAGGAATTGAAAGTTGGTGCAGAAGGGTTTCTTTTGCCTGCTGAGAGACAGTTTTATGCAAATGTTGGCTAGACATGGAAAGGCATTTGCATTTTAGCCAAGTGAAATAGGTTGTGTGGATCCAAATGTTGTCTCTCCTATGGTCATATTTACTGTGCCACATGTACCATGGAACTTGAGGCCTATTCTAGTGCCTAAAGCTTACTTGCCAAAGCTGATGGATTTGCTAAATCAAAAGATTCGCATGAAGATCTTGGAGCTTTCTTCAGCCTCGTACTCAAATCGTTGGTTTACTGTGTCCAAAAAGAATGGGGCTTTGAGATTTATTCAAGACATGCAACCGGTCAATAAAGTGACCATAAGAAATGTGGGTGAAGGTCCTGTGGTTGATGAATTTGCAGAGGCTTTTACAGGCAGAGCGATCTATTCTTTGGGTGATCTTTACTCAGGTTATGATTAGTTTCAGCTTGCAATTAAAAGTAGGGATATCACAACCATGAAGACTCCTTTGGGGTTAGTACGGATGTGTACTCTCCCACAGGGTACAACAAACTTAGTAGCACACATGACAAATGCTATGAATAGGGTACTCATGGATTTTATACCACAATTGACTATGCCCTTCTTGGATAATATTCCAATCAAAGGGTGTGCAGTGGATGAAAAGAATGAAGAGATGGATGGTCATGGATGTAGACAGTTTGTTGCAGACCATATTGTGGATTGTGAGAGGATTTTGACACGTCTAGAAGAGGTGCATTTAACTCTTTCTGGGACAAAAGTCTGTCTTTGGAGTTGAAGAGGTTTTGATTGTTGGGCATATGTGTGGGCCTTATGGGCGAAGACCATCACTAGCAAAAATAGATGGGATTGATAGAATGCAAGATGTATGCACGAATGTATCAGAGGTGCATAGATTCTTGGGTGCATGTGTGTTCTATTTGATATGGATTCCTCACTTTGCACATGTAGCCCCGATGCTCTTTATCAACTTCTAAGGAAAGGTCAGAAATTTAATTGGGAAAGGAAGCATCAGAAAGCAATGAAGAAATTGAAGCAACTCTTAAAATCTGCTCTTACATTGAGAAAGGCTGACTATTCACATGGAAAGCCTATCATTATTATTGTTGATACAAGCCCAATCGGAATTGGATGGTGAGAGCGGAGTTTTGAGCCCCGGATGTGCCTAAATTTTGCCCAAAAATCCAGAATTTAGGGAAAAAATATTCAACATCGAAGGCGGCGGCTCTAGCTAGGACGATTTTAAGCACCAAGTGAAAGATGGCTTTTAAAAGGCGATCAAGCGACACTTGTGAATTTTTTATAATTATTCCAACTACCGTGCGGGATGTCAGGATTTTCCAATCAATGTGGGATGTCAAGCTGGACGCCCAGGATTTTTCAGAGCTTGAATCGGATGCCGGACGAAGAAGGAGCCAACAAATGGTCAAGATTCGAAGAGGGGGACATTTGAGAGGCCAAAAGGGATAGTGCCTTTTGAAGTTTGGACCCCCCCCCCCCCCCCCCCTAAAATTTTATGCAACATGGCATAAAAAAGAAGCATGAAATCATGGGATGCAAGCGTGGAGGAAAAAAACGTCAACAGGACGCCGAAATCTGTGCTCCATGGATGAAGATGGAGATTCCTGGTTCAATGCAACCCATTAGACCAATGTTACCCCCGATCTTCTCCCTCTCTATTGGTCTTATCACCACCCTTTGCTCATAGAATGATGGACTGAATGAAGAGAACCAGATCTAGTATTTCTCTCTCCTCCCTCTCTCTCCTCTAAAGGGCTATTCCTGCGTGCAAGAGGAAATGAAGAACGGTGAAGGAAAGATTGTCCGGTTGGGACCGGGTTGCTTCCGGGTTGATGAAGACATGAAGATTGCTGATTGTGAAGATGTTGGACATTGAACGTGGACTGACCCGCAGTCTCGTAGCAAAACCGAAATCCCGAAACACGAAACCTAAGCGGTAATTCAAAATTTTATGAAGAAAAAATGAGTTTTTATGCCATTTGATTAATGAAACATTGTTCCCATGGGCTGAATATTCATTATGATGTTGTTTTCTATGAGTTTCAACAATTTATAGTCAGAAAATCAGAAAATCATAAGTGATATGGCTGAAATTAATGTTATAAAACCCGAAAAACACACGTTTAAGGGGTAAAAATGGAGTTTTTACAAAATAAATGGGAAATATGAGACATAATGCCTACAAAACCTGAAATTTTGCTGTCAAGGAACCTAAGGGCCACAGCCCGCGATCAATCTTAATTTTTAGTCATTTTTTTATTGAAGAAAGTAGAGGAAAAATACCAAAAAATGGTGAAAAATGGGTTTTAAAAGGGAGAAAAATAGGAAACGATAAAAGGAAAATTCTAAAAAATTACATGTGTGTTTGTGCAGCATATAATGAAGGTAAAGCATGAGGTTGGCCTTGGTTTACCCTCGTTTTTATGTTTCTGCTCATGTTTATCACTTTCTTTGTAAGGAAACACACATAAAACGACCCTTTCACCTATCAACGAATGCAAAACATTAAACGACAGGGTGAGAGGGGAGGTTGAGCGTCAAAATATAAACTAAAATATGGTTTATGTGTTGCATCATGCCTATAGAATGTTGTTTTAAAATAAAGGGAAAGGCAGCATGAGCGTAAGGCTCGGTGCCTTCTCTCATTGCAGCACATAAACGCTAGCATGGAAATCATGAAAAGATTGGTTTCGCATGATGCACAATGCTGATTTTCTTCTATTTGTGCACTAAACCATTCACATTATGCATTATGCATAGTTCATGGTATCAACAGAAAAGCTCTTGGACTGCATAGCACTTGTTTTCTTAGGAATTGGACCCATGATTGAGAGCATAAGGTTATCCCTTGCCGTAGGATAGAGGGTCGATTTCCTAAGGGACTGTTAAGTAAGGGCACATGGTATATCTCTTGGATTCAAAATGAAGAGTGGAGTTTGTTCGTTTGTTTTATATGTTGAGCATCGCTTCAAGGGGCTAATCCCTGTGATGTAGGAGAGCTGCAGTGGGGTCGCAGTGAGAGGTTGCCTCCATGTATGTGATTATCGTGGCATTGCCAATGTGTATGGGTTCTCCCTCTGAGGAGTTTATAGAAAGGGAAACGTTGGACTACAAAACTATAAAACTATAAATGCATAGATTAGGCTTTAGGACAGTTTGTCCTTTAGCATTAGATTGACACTTCTGGTCCGCGAGGCCGTGAGGGTGTGTTTGTCTGTTATGAGCATGAGGTCCGGCTAGTGCCATAGCCACTGCCAGCCCATTTCAGGTCCCATCAGTGGTGCATCTGTCGGGAGCTGCCAACAAGTGGTGGTTCTCGAATCTAGGGTTTTTAGGGACCAAAAAGTTGGTTTATGTCCTCTGACAAGGACTGTCAAGCCGAAATACAAAAAGCAAAATGTGCTGAGAGGGCTAGACGGCAGTTGGAGATTGTAAATCGCTATTCTTCTCAAAGGAGTAGCCTGATACGCATAAGAGGCAGTGGTCTTAGTAACACAACTACTGCACATAGTCCTTTAGGTGCAGGAGGAAGCACAAGTTATTCCTCTCATCCACCAAGTCAACCACTTCAAGTGGGGGTGTGAGTCCATCAGTCCAAACTCCTATTGTTAATCCGATTGTCGCCATGGCACAACCCATTGCAATTCTTGCAGGGACGCCAAATTTGCCAGCTTTAGGAGTTCCTTTGCCCATTTTTAATGGGTTAGCTGAAGAAGATGCGGAGTTTAACATTTGTGAATTCCAAATATTAATGTTTAATTATCACATCCAAGATGAGAGACATCTTATGATGTTCTTTAACATGACATTAAAAGGAAGGGCTGCAGTATGGTATCATAGCATAGAGGCTGGAACCATTACTACAATCGACCAATTTTATGCAGCCTTTCGAGGAGAATATGCCCTTGAAAGAGGTGGCCAATACTAGTTGCGTGTTTTGAATGTAACACTCTAAGACCCCCATGAGAATGTGAAAGCCTATGCCAAGAAGCTTAAGGAAGTGTTTCGTAAGTTACAAACTTACATCCCCATTTCGCCGGCTGCCCAATTACAATACTTCTTGCATGGATTGGATTTCAATATTCAAGTACAATTGAGCAGTGTAGCTTTGGCTGATATAGACACCGCCATTACGCGGGCAGGAGTAGAATCACAATTACAAATGGCCTACTCCTCTTGAATAAATCTTAATGCAGGTTTAGTACCTGGAGGCAATCTACCATTGACAAATGGAAGTCAAGGGATGTCCATGAATAACCCTAATGGGAGAGGAAGCATGGTTCAAAATGTACCTTTGTTGCCAGCTCCTCCCAGTGTGACAATGCCTATGGCTAGTCAGTTGGCTCCACCAAATGTTGGAGGCCAAGTTTCAAACCCTAATGTTATTCTTGTGAGTCAACAACCAATGCCCAATCAAATTGTTAGGCCAATGGAACAACGGATAGATGATCAAGGCTATGAGTTGAGTGCATCTAATGTCCTTGGTGAAGTTAAGGATATGATGAAGCACTACATTGACATGATTTCTGAACAATATCGGCAAATAGCTGTTGACGTCAATTTCTTGAAGAAGCAGTAGAATCTGATAGGGAGTCGACGCCCGTGGATCCTGAAGATTCAGCTGTAAGTGGTGTGGCGGACAACATTTCCCTAGAAACTGTCCAAATGTTAAATGTGATATTTGTGGAAAGTCGGGGCCACTTAGCCACTGCCTGTTGGAGTAAGATTAGTTCCCTCCAACAAGGGAGTAAATAGCCAGGTCCAGTTAATCATAGAGCGCAAGGTAATAACCTGCAACAAAATGATGGACCAAGACAAATATTGCAAAGGGGAAAGACCACTATATAAGGGGACGCAAGTCCTGAATCCTAGCGTGGAAGGTGGACCTCTAAGGCCTGTTGACAAAAAAGTCGATCCTAAGAAGGATGAGGAAGTGCCAAGAAAGAAGGCAAGAGCTAAAAAAGAAGCACCAAAGCCGGTCCCGAGACCAAAAGAAAGAATGGTTTGGGGAGAAAAGAGAGCTTTGGATACCTATCATGATTTTGATTTAGCAAGTTCTCTTTGTGAAGTCAAACCAAATGTAAACCTCTTACAGTTGATTAAATTATCTCCAAGAGTACGCAAGGAATTCAAGAAGATCCTGCGTATTGGGTATATTGTAGAACCTTTGGGCATAGCACGAGTAGGGGAAGATTGGTTTGATCATGCTGAAAAGAATTGCCCTAGGGTTCCAGCATATGTGGATGGAATATTAGTGGAGCATGCTATTGTAGACACTGGGTTCTCCATCAATATCATGAGTTCAGAGTTGATGGAGAGGTTGGGTCTAGGCATCCAAAAAGACAGCTCCACCCTTCTTAGAATGGCTGATGATAGTCTAAGGCAACCAGAAGGTTGCGTTACTAAAGTCCATGTTACAGTTGCAAGTGTAGAATGCTTCTTGGAATTTAGGGTGATAAGATTTTCAGGATGTCCTAGCTATCGAGTCTTGCTAGGTAGGCCTTGGATCTTATGAACATATTGTCAAGTCGATATACCCGCCGGTCGAGTGGTTCTAGGTAGAGGTGCTAATCGAGTAATAGTCGATGCTTACCCTGAGTCTCCTCAGAGTGAGAGAGCTTCTTTATCCTCTACTGAATTAGAAATAGTAGATGATCCATCTGGTAGTGAGACATCAGCCAGTGATGAATCTAGAGAGAGGTCCACTACAAAGGATATTTATCAGATAACTCTAAATGAGCCGATAGAGCCGCTAGATAGGATAAGAGACACAGATGTGATTGAGTTGGACCTTGGCACGCCGAATGATTCATGGCCAATTAAATTAGGTTCCATGCTCAGTTCAGCAGAAAGGGAAGACTATGTGTCCTTAATTCAAGAATTCCGCGACATCTTTGCTTGGAGTTATGATGAGCTGAGAGGCATTCCTCCCAGCTTGGCTGTTCATACTATTCCTGTAAAAGAAGGCAGTCATCCTGTGTGTCAGAAAGTAAGGCGTATGCCTTTTGAATTGAGGGATGGGCTGCTTGAGGAGTTACAGAAGTTACGGAAAGCTGGTTTAATATTCCCTGTATAGCACACGAAATGGTGTTCACCAGTTGTTATCAGGAAGAAGAAAAACAACCAGATCCGACTATGTGTAGATTTTAGAGAGCTGAATAAGCAGACGGTTAAGGATTACTACTCGTTGCCATTTATTGACCAGATTTTGGATCAATGAGCGGGTAGGGAAATATATTCGTTTATGGATTGCTTTGCAGGTTACAACTAGATGGCAATTGCAGAAGAGGACAAGTTGAAAACAACTTTCATTACTATCTTTGGTACTTTTGTGTACCATGTGATGGCCTTTGGTTTGTGCAATGCACATGGATCATGGCAACGAACAACAGACAAGACCTTTGGTAACATCTCCCCAGATGAGTTGAAGGTATTTATCGATGACCTGGGGGCAGCCACTGTGAGGAAAAGGATGTTGATTATTTTAAGAAAATGCTTTGAGTGCTGCAGACAATTTTGTATCGCTCTTAACCCATGGAAGTGTGTCTTTGGAGTGCCTTATGGGCTATTGCTAGGCCATGTGTTCAGTTCAGTAGGGATAGCAACTGACCCTGAAAAGATCAAGGTCATAGTCACCATGAGTCAACCACACACTTCGAAAGAGGTACATAGCTTTCTGTCATTGATAGGGTACCATCGAAGGTTTATAAATGCCTTGGCAGAAAGGACATTGCCATTAACAAACTTATTATCCTTTAGCTGTCTATTTGTATGGAGCGACCCTTGTAAGGTAGCTTTCGAGGATATGAAATAGGAGCTACCCAAAAGAGGCGAGATATTTTACATATTCAGTAGCCACCATGCATAGTATCAGCTACTGTTTAGCCTAAATCTGGGAGGAAAAGTGGTTTCATCCGATAGCTTTTTCTAGTAAAAAATTGGGCATATCAGAAAGTAACTATACCTATATGGAGAAGTTGTGCCTTGCAATTGTGTTTGCAACTAAAAAATTCAGGCACTACATCCTCTATGAGAAGGTAGTTTTCTATACGAAGGCGGAAGGGCTTAGATTGCTTATGAACAAGCTACAGCTGCCTGATCGTTTGGCAAAGTGGTTAATCACTTTGCAGGAGTTCGATTATGAGATTAAGAGTAAGCCACCGAGGTTGCAGGGTATTGTGGAATGCCGTGTGGATTTCGGGGAGCCGAAAGAGACTTTGGCTGAAGGGAGTGATATTGAAAAAATGTTTAAAATTGATACAGCTTCTATCCCATCCTCGTATGCTGCTATCACGCATTATCTATCAACAGGAGAGACTGTCAAAATCAGAAAAGAGGAAAGTCAAACAACAGGCTTTGAAGTTTTCTTTGATTGCAAGAACACTATATCAGCAGGGTGTTGATTATATCTATTGCCGATGTGTGATGCCTGACGAGGTTCCTTTCATTTTGGAAGAGTACCATGACTCTGCATGTGGAGGGCACTTTGCTGGATGGTTGACGGCATAGAAAGCTTTAAGAGCTGGATATTGGTGGCCGTCCATCTTCCAAGATTCCTTTGAGTATGTTAAGAGATGTGATACCTATCAAAGACATGACAGCAGAGAGAATAGGAAATGTCCACTTACGCCTATCATGGCTATCCTTCCATTTGAGAAGTGGGGCATTGACTTTGTGGGTCCTATCACCCCGTCGTCTACTACTCAGAAGAGGTACATTATAGTAGCAACTGATTATTTCACAAAATGGTCAGAAGTGCGGGCGATGAGGCAGGACAATGCAAAAGAGACTGCAAGTTTTCTTTTAGAGCAAATTATCTGCCGTTTCGGTCCACCAAAGGAACTAGTATCGGACCGTGGAACCCACTTTTTGAATAAACTAATCAAAAGCTTGACTGAAGCTTGGCAAATCAAGCATACTAAAACGACCCCCTATAATCTGCAAGCCAACGGGCAAGTCGAAAGTACTAATAAGAATCTTGTGGGTATCTTGTCTAAAATAGTCTCGGAGAAGAAACAAGACTGGGACAGGAAGTTGTATGTGGCAGTTGCACCTTTAAAGAGATTATCCATGTGCCACCTTTGGATAACATTTGCTAACGCCATCAATCTTACATCCTTCTACACCTTTGAAGAGCATACCTTTACGACTTCCTTGTATCCCTACAACTTTACAATACCATTCCAATAGCTACTATCGCACTACGCTTTAGAGCCTTACACACTCTATGCCTTACATCTCACACAATACTTCCACAACATCCTATCCCTTAAACCATATCTACCCTTTCAAATGTACACCATTATAGAAAGATCATGGCATTACAACTCTCAGTATACTTATCCCTTACATCATCCCTTATATTGCACACTCTACACCTATCCCTTAAATTGTAGCTACACTTTCAAACTTACACCATTATAGAAAGAGGATGGCATTACACCTCTCATCATACATATTGGGCGTACAATACAACATTCAAGCGAGCTGCCGGACATACTCTATTTAAATTAGTCTATGGGGAAGAGTGTGTGTTACCCCTCGAAATCGAGTTGCCAACCATACGGTTTGCAATTAACCACTCTTTGGGAGATGAGGATGGACTCTTTGAACGTTTCACGACCATAGCCCACCTGGATGAACTGAAATTGCAAAGCTTATTACACCAGGAAGTAGCTAAACGTCGGATGAAGAGCAGTTGCACGACCTTAAAGTGAAGAAGTATACCTTTAAAAAAGGGCAATTAGTTTTGCACTATGATGCGCATAGGGAGCTATTTCTAGGGAAGCTGGAACCTAGATGGGATGGGCCCTACAAGATTGTTAGGATAGGAAAAAATAGGTCTACAGCTCTACTAGCTAATCTACAGGGAGTAGAATTTAAAAATAAGGTTAATCTTAATAAGATTAAACCTTATTATTTTTGAGAATGCTAACACGGGAAAATGCATTGCAGGTCCATGCTGGGGCTGATTTGAGACCTACAGAAGAGCTTGAAGCTAGTTGATGGGGCGGTTAATTCCTTATTTGGAGCACCCATATCTGGAGCAGAGATACCATCAGGGGAAACTTATCTGGTGGAGCAAAGGATACAAAGTGATTGCGCAAGAAGACGGAACCTTTGTGTGGGAGATCAAAGTCTTCTGCCATCACTGCTTACGACTGTTGACAAGTATCCCTGTTGAGTTTAATGAATAAGGTGGGATGGAGCCGTCAGTTCATCCTCTCAACATGTTAAACTTTGACTATCATAATTATGAATAGAGGGGTTCGTGATGGCAGGCTGTGTAAACCCATTGTGGACGTACACATTATATTTTGAAGGAGCATCTAGGGGCCCTAATAAAAAAGGGAGTGTTGGAGTAGTAATCCGAGATCCCTGACGTAGAGTTATGATGAAGTTAGCTGCTTATCTCGGGGTAGGATTCACTAACAATATGGCAGAGTATAAAGCCTTGATTATGGGACTGCATATTGCCAAACAAGGTGGTATTCGGAGGTTGTTAGTAAAAGGGGATTCCCAGTTGATCTTGAATAAGCTAGATGGGACATACACAGTGCGGAATCCCATCCTTTGTATGTATCATCGTACTGCGATGACCCTACTTGAGGAGTTTGAGAGAGTGTCTTTTCAGCTGATTCCACATTACTGGAATCAGTTTGCGGATTCACTGGCAAATCTTGCTTATGAAGAAGACATTTTCTTCAATTGTGTTCCTAGTTTGGATATTGCTATCAACAATGAGACAGGACCCGATCACTTGTGGGGAATGTTATCAGAGCATGCAATATATGGCAGGCGATGGTTGATATGGGTGATGCAAAGAGTAGCCGAGACCAATCTACCATTGTTATCCTGGACCTATAGGTTGATTAGAAAATATGTTACACCTCTTGCTATATATGCAGGAGGGATGGGTCATAATCTTATGCATTTAGTTTAGGAATGTGAGCCCTATTTTTCCTCCTTGGAAAGGAGCATATTATTGTATATCTGTACTATTTTGGGGAGGGATATGTAGATGCTATTCTATTTTATTTCATTAGGCCAAGAGGGCTAATCAATTTTTGTAGAGAAATGCTTTATTTCATTAGGCCAAGAGGGCCAGTCGTCTGTTTAGTACAGGTGTGGTTAATGGTTTCTTATTTTAGTCTTGTGCTAGAAAGGTTCAAAGAAGAGCTTGGAAGGAGCCTTTGTCATGCAGAAGCTTCTCGTGGCCCCATCCAGGTGATATTTCTCCTTAAAGAGTACCATGGTTTTATGCTATATGTGTCTGTGTACTTGTAGGGGATTTTCTTTTCTTGTTTGGGACCGGAGTCCAAGGCATGAAGTCCCAGGTTTAGGTTAGGTATGTCTAAGGGAGGTCTGAATAGTCGTTGCCTCCTGTAAAGACATTGCCCGGCATCAAAATACCTGTTTTAGAAGGTAGTTCTAGTGACCCTGTTCTGCTAGCCTGCTAGGCAGCCGTTCTGGGAGTTCTTGTTAGTTGTGAGGCAGTTAGATAAGCTTGCCAAAGGAAAAATGATGATGATAGAGAAGAAGAACCCTGAATATCTCAAAGAAACTAAATATATACAGAGGTGTGTAAAAAGGGATTCTAACCGCTATAAAAATAGAAAAGAAAAGAAAGAAAAATTTATAAGCAGTTGCTCATTGCCTTGGGAAGGCTTGGTAGGTTCCTAGGGACGAGTTAGACCCGGGGCCGATGCCTTGTCTTCCTAGGGGTGGTGTCTTGCTGGAAAAAAAGAAAGTAAGGAAGGTTGGAGAAAAAATAAAAGTGAGCATTAGAAAAGGATTAAGTGTCGCCTTGCGAGGGCTTGGTAGGTTCTTGGGTACCGAGACAGGACCTGAGGCCGATTTCCTGTTCTCCTTGGGTCACTACGCTCAGCTCCCTCCTTTTTACATGCTCGAGTATGGAAAAATAAAAAACTAAAAAAAAAAGAAATGTGCTAAAAGAAAATGCTTCTTGATCAGGCTATAGGAGTCCTCGCCTAGTAGGAGCTCCTGGTTGTGTTGTCCTTAGTTAGGTAGGTAGTTCAGACCACCACTTAGGGTGACTTCTTTGATAGTTCTTTTTAGTTTGGCCATGTTGGAGCAGTCGGTTAGTGACTAGCTTTAGACCTTCTATCAGATTATGCTAGGCCTACTCCTTATGGATTTCATGCCTTGGTTTTGTTAGGGGGTAGGGTGAGCATTGTGCTGTGTTTTAGTATGTGTCTATGTTGTATCAGCTTGATGCTTCCTTTGGTTGTTTTGTGCAGATCTGTTGTGGGATTCGACGGGCTGAGTCGCCCTATCCCTGGTCGCCAATGAGAGTAGATTTTTGAGCCCGGGATGTGCCTAAAGTTTGCCAAAAAATCCGGAATTTAGGGGAAAAATATTCAACATCGAAGGCAGCGACTCCAGCTAGGACGATTTTAAGCACCAAGTGAAAGACGGCTTTTAAAAGGTGGCCGAGTGACACTTATGGATTTTTTATAAATATTCGATTACCGTGCGGAATGTCAGGAGTTTCCAGTCAATGTGGGATGTCAAGCCTGACGCCCAGGATTTTTCAGAGCTTGAATGGGATGCTGGATGAAGAAGGAGCCAACAAATGGTCAAGATTCGAAGAGGTGGACATTTGAGAGACCAAAAGGGGTAGTGCCTTTTGGAGTTTGGACCCCCCCTAAAATTTTATGCAACATGGCATAAAAAAGAAACATGAAATTGTGGGATGCAAGCGTGGAGGAAAAAAACATCGATAGGGCACTGAAATTTGCGCTCCATGGATGGAGATTCCTGGTTCAATGCAACCCATTCGATTGATGTTACCCCCAATCTTCTCCCTCTCTGCTGGTCTTATCATCACCCTTTGCTTGTAGAATGATGGACTGAATGAAGAGAACCAGATCTAGTCTTTCTCTCTCCTCCCTTTCTCTCCTCTAAAGGGTTGTTCCTGCATGCAAGAGGAAATGAAGAACGGTGAAGGAAAGATTGTCCGGTTGGGATAGGATTGCTTCCGGGTCGATGAAGACATGAAGATTGCTCATTGTGAAGATGTTGGACATTGAACGTGGGCTGACCCACAGTCCCATAGCAAAATCGAAATCCCGAAACATGAAATCTAAGCGGTAATTCAATTTTTAATGAAGAAAAAATGAGCTTTTATGCCATTTGATTGATGAAACATTGTTCCCTATTGATAAATATGTCCTATCCTGTGGTTGTTTATAAAGTGTCCTTAAGTTTGGGGTATCTATCTTTTGAGGATACCATTGTAGTGTGGGTGGACTGTTGAAGAATAATGAAGAAGAGGACATCATGTAGCTCCTAACCTGTGCTTGTTCCATCTTAGTCTCTCTCTACTTGCAATTTTCTCATTTGGTATCAGAGCTAATATCTATGCCTACCACTACAACCAAGATGAAGTGAGCACCAATCCAGTGGGATTTTGCCAGAGAAACCCTTATCTATCAAAGACAAGGTGGTAGGCTTGTGGAGATATTTCAGACCTCCTTCACCAGACTATCTGAATCCTTCACCAATCTCTAGACCCATGCCAAGTCCGTCTCATCAGACTATCTGAATCCAAATGATACAGATTTCTTTTTGAACTTCAACAGATCATCTCCCTGTACACCCCATTTTGGTGTTCCAATGGGAGATCCTTCTCATTTTTAATACTACCCAGAGTAGATAAAACCAAATCATCGTCATCAAGCATTGCATCGATAGCTACTGAGGCATCTGTAATGCTCCTCATCTTCAAAATATACTCATGTATAAACATCTTTCCTTTCTTTAAAGTATTCAACTCTTGCTTGAGTTAAATATTTCATGCCTTTGTATCTACTAAAATATATTCTTAAAGGTTGTCTAAGTTTCATGTGAACTTTCTACATTTCTGATATGCCCCAGCATAGTACTATCAAATGACTGTGATAGCCAATATATTACCTTGTTATTAGGTGTATTCCATTGTTTCCATGCCTTTATTTCTTCTGTTGTTATATGATCACTTAGCTTATGTTCCCTTTCTTTACCTAAATCAAACTCAAAGAGGCCCTATCCAATAAAAATGTTTATTATATGGAAATTCCATGATGGGTAACTTTTCTAGCTTCTTTGAGCCATTGTGATGCAATTGAGTACTAAACAACAAGAAAAACCTCAGCAACCCTTTCCAAAATGTGCACAATAATAAATTGAGTAATCTTTTTCATTGATTTCATAATAATAAATAATAGTTAATAACTTATTTACAAATAAACATTGTGTTTTCTTCTTGACAAATACTTTAAAACTTACAAATTTGAAATTTGTAATGTGTGTACTAGAGAATGGCTAACACAACTAAAATTACAGTATCACTAAAAATGTCGTTCACAACTCTGCAAAGCTATCTGCAATATCCCCACACTTAGAAAGGAAGTGTCCTCACAACCTAAGGAAAAGAATAATATAAGTTCAGTAAAGAGCTCAATTTGATCTTCTTTAATATCTTCAATAATCACCCAAAACCACAATCCCAACTTATCACATGTATCTAGGAAAGAATACTACTAAAGGAAAACTTTGTTATTCAATAACACATTTGATAAACAATAGAAAGTCATAACAAATTTGTAAAGGATATAAGAGGTTCTTCAGCTGTGCGTCATAGGCTTGCCATCCACCATCAGTATCAATAGTTGAAAAGAGGGCTCTCAAACAAATTATTCAATCAGCACAAACTCATCACATAGAAATTATTATAGCACAAACACAAACACAACCATGTGAATGGCACCTCTAAAAGATGTCTCATTAAGAAGCATAGAAGATACATTCAGGGGTATCAATGAAGATGATCCCTCTTAAAAGCTTGATGATTACGAAAGTGATCCAGGGATAAAGACTCATCAACAAAATATTTTGGAGGATTCTGAAAGAATTGAAGGCAGCACATCCATTCTAGCAAAGCAAGGTATCTGCTAGGGAAACAAAGGGTATGAAAATATAGGACATCCAACTGTTGGGAATCAATGTTCACATTGACATTCTTCAAAGCTTTGGAATGGCCTTTTGATCGTTATGGGAATGCCTATGCATATATTCCAGGTACCAAGCAAAATGGGCCTTCAATCTCACTGAAGGATCTAGAGATTGTGAATATTGTTGAGAAAAATGAAGGTAATTTTGGTATGATTGACTAGCAGTTGTCCAGTCCCCTGGAATTAATGGCCAATTAATCCGTGGTCCCGTGAGAGAATCAGTTGAGCTCCATCCTCTTCTTCTCTGAATCTGCTGATCAAATCCTTCATACCCACTAACCAACTGAGGGGGTTGAGAAATAGAAGTGGTAGGAGATGGAAAAGGAATGAAGAGATGGGTAGGTAAAATCATAAAATGAGGAATAAACTAAAGAAGGAGTGGCTGAAAATTTAAGTGAATCAGTTAGGAAAGGTGTCAATTGATAAGTAGGAAAAGTAAAAGGTATATGGATAGATGGGGAAGGACATGGCAAAGAAGGGGAAAAAACTTGATCTTCAATGAAAGAACAATATGTAAATATTAGAATTTGAGGAAAACCCTGAGGTTGGAAAAGGAGAGGTAAGATGGCTGTTGAGTTGGATTGATAAAGGGAAAAATAAACATCATAGCGATGGGCCATTTATTGATAATACAATAAGCTAGGAACAGAGGGACCTAACACAGATCGTCAATGGTAGGCATTAAAGAAGGAGGAATCAAATGGATGGTTCTTGGAAAGATAAGCTAGGAGATCCACCCTCAATTGGTTTGTACTCTGCACATGAGTAGAAGCTGTATTTTGTCGTTGGTTCAGGACTACAGGATCAATCGTTGACTACCATAAAGTGTCAGGGAAAGTAGCCACTTTAGAAGAATAGCACTGGAACATGTCATCTATCCTCAACTGCAAATGATTGACATATAAGACAGCTTGTAAGACCACATCCCCCACATACCAAGCCAGATCGACATCATCTGAAATTAATAGATTACCTCGTAGATACATATAAGACAGCAACATGGTATCCGTCATCATAGAATATTTAAAGACCATACGGACAACTTCTATCAGCAAATTAGAAGAACAAGCTCCACTCCAACCATCCTGTGGAAGAGGGAGATCCATCGTTGAGAGCTTAATATAGAAGGCCAACTTCTACAGCTGATAGTGGACAAAAAAGGAATGGTCGGGAGGAACATACTCTTGAAATTGATCAAATGTAGACCATAATAAATCCATCCTGGACTGCAATCTTTCCACTTTATCTTGAAACAATGGACATGTTAGATATGATCAATGCCCCACCCTCATTAGGTGCTACCAATGATCCATGGTGCTCAAAGCTGTAAGGCCCCCATTATGAGGAGAAGCCAAATATAAGCCCGGACATTGGTTGAGTCCTGACTTGTATATCAGATGAGGTCTATGTGACCGGATGGCAAAAAGGTGACTGTTGTGGATCTAATCTTTGGGTTAGACGGAGTGGTTAAGCTGGTAGCAACTTGAGGCACATTGCATTGAGTTGCGTGGTAAGGGAGTTAAAAGGAGCCCCTATTGTGGGGTCCGGGGGCCGCGGAAGCGGCCCCTGGCTGGGGGGTCCCAGGGGGGCTAGCGGCCCCCTTGACGGGGGTCCGGGGGCAGTGCCCCCGGCCCGATGGTAAAGGGAATATTCCTTGGAATATTCCTTGGCCGACTAGTGGAGGCTCATATGGTAGGTCGGCGGTCAGCAGGCCGACCTAACGACCTTCGCGGGCTATAAAAGCTAAACCACAGCCATCATATACTCATCTTTCACCCAGTCAGAGTTGTTATTCCAGCTAGCCTTAAGCTCTTCACCTATCTTCTGTCTAGATCGCCATCTAAGCTTCACACAGTGGAAGCGCACGGGTGGACAGAGCCATCTTTGTATCAGTTGTTTGGAGTTAAAGAATTTACTGATTCTCCTCTTATCTGTTGTGTACTCTCTATCTCTTTCTCAGATTCTGTTCGCTGCGCCGTGTAATATTTTACATGGTATCAGAGCCCAGCGGGCTCTAGAGATCGGAGAGCGTGTAAGAGGCAAAGGCTTCAACAGCAAAGAGAAACGATGTCGACTCCGGGAAGCAGTTGTGGCGCATCAGGAAGCGGTGTAGGAGGTGGTGCTGCTGTACCGGCTATTCAAACACTGAGGATTCATCCACCAACCTTCAGCGAAGGCAAGTTAGATGGTACAAGCTACACCTTGTGGAAGTTCAAAATTACAACTATCCTTGATTCTTATGAGCTTCTGGAGACTGTGCTGGGGATTGACGCAGAACCACAGCCTACCCCCGACCCATCAAATCCTAGTGTGATGATTCCTCCGAATGCAGATCTTCTATGAGCTTGGAAACGAAGGAATGCAGATGCATTGTGTGCCTTAGTTACAAGTTGTTTTGACAGTGTTTTGACAGTGTTTTGACTCTGATTCAGCATACAACCAAAGCGTCAGAGGCTTGGAATGTACTAAGGAGTCAGTATGAAACACGAAACCAAACAAGGATTCAAAACTTGGAGAATCAACTAGCAGCGGAGAAGTTTGCTGAAGGAGAGACGGTTGAAGCATTCATCACTCGGATTAAGAATCTACGTGACCAGATGGCTGGCGCTGGGATACAAAAGACTAGCGAAGAGCTAGCTCGGAGGTGTCTTCGGATTTGTCCACAAAAGTTTGATGGACTAGTAACTGCCCTTAATACTCAGGTGAGACCTCAAGCTTTGACTTTTGAGGAGTTTTGTGCATTATTAATGGAGGAGGAGTTGAGGCTGAAAGCCCGAGAAGGAAGCAACAATGGAGATGCTGCATTCTCTGCCAATGCAAAAGGCAAAGGTGTTTCCTCCACCAAAAATGATGGTGACAAAAAGAAGAAGGGCCGCAAGAAGAAGTTTCAAGGAGAGTGCTTCTACTGTAAGAAGAAAGGACATGCAATTGCAGATTGTCGTGTCAAGAAGGCAGATGAAAAGAATGGTACCCTTAAAAGTAAAGGGAAAGAGACAGCCAATACGGCTGAAGCAGAGTTGGAATTATTCATGGCGACCATTGAGGAAGTGTGCTCCTTGGCGCAAGAAGAATCTACCACTGACTCTTGGGTGTTGGATAGTGGGGCCTCCCATCACATGACCAACAAGAAAGGTCTATATAGTTCTATGCAGCCTCTACAAGAATCCATCACTGTGACGGTTGGAAATGATGCTAAATGCCCTGCTGGGGGCACAGGTACTATTTCTTTTGTTGCTGCAAATGGTGAAGTCAAAAATCTTTCAAATGTGTTGTATGTTCCCGAAATCAGGAGAAATCTCTTATCAGTTGCTGCCATAACTGATCTTGGTCATGAAGTGAGGTTCAAGAAGACAGGTGCAGAAATTATTGATAGTGCTGGCACAATTGTTGGCAAAGGAGAAAGAAGGAACAACTTGTATGAGCTAAGTACTCTTACAGCCACCGCTGGAGTGGGCACAAGTAAGCTTTGGCATGAAAGGTTTGGACACATCGGATTTGCAGTATTGAAGGAGATGCAAAAGCAAGGTATGGTTGCTCACCTACCTACAATAACTGAATTGAAGTAACCATGTGAAGCTTGTATGATGGGCAAGCAACAAAGAAAGGCATTTCCACAAGAAAGCAAGAATAGAGCACATGCTTCTCTAGAGTTGGTGCATGCTGACTTGTGTGGTAAGATGCCTACACAGGCCTTGGGGGGATCTTCTTATTTTATGTTGATTGTCGACGACTACAGTAGGAAGATGTGGGTGTACTTCCTTCGTGATAAGGCTCAAGCTTTTGGTAAGTTTAAAGAATGGCTAATACTTGTTGAGAATGAAATAGGGAAAAGTGTGAAGAAATTTAGAACAGATGGTGGTGGTGAGTTCAACTCAAAGGAGTTTGAAGGCTTTTGCAAGAGCAAAGGGATCAAGGGTCAATTGACGACGCCTCACACACCTCAGTAGAACGGTGTTGTGGAACGCAGGAATCGCACCATTGTGGAGACGGCAAGATGCATGCTAAAGGGCAAGGGATTGCCTAACCATTTTTGGGCTGAAGCTGTTAATACTGCAGTCTACATTCTAAATCGGAGCTATACAAAGGCTCTCAAGGGAAAAACACCTCATGAGGCTTACACTGGTAAGAAACCATCTGTTTCACATTTCAGAATTTTTGGATGTGAATGTTATGCACATGTTCCAGATGAGAAGAGAAACAAGTTACAACCAAAAAGCAGAAAATGTATCTTCTTGGGTTATAGTGATGAGCAGAAGGCTTACAAGTTATATGACCAAGAGGCAAAGAAGATCATCGCGAGTCGTGATGTGGTGTTCAAGGAGGAGCCGCATACAGTGGAGGAGGAGAAGGCAAGTTCTTCCACTTTATCATCAAGCGAAGAAGTAGTCCATTATGAACCTGTCTCGAGAGCTATCCCTATCCTTAAGGAGGAGGAAGCATCATCTTCAGATGATGAGGAAAAAGTTCACCAACCTGACATCACCCCATCGGAAAAGCCATTGCTGCACTGGGTGAAGCAGCTCTATGACCACAATAATCCTATGCCTGCATCTGTTGAGGAGAAGGCAGACGGACCAAGGAGGTCTCAGAGAATAGAGGAGCAAAGGAGGGCTTCTGCTCACATAGTCAATATGGCCTTGATGGTTGAGATTATGAGAGAAGTAAAGGAGCCAACTGACTTAAAAGAAGCACTTGCAGATCCATCATGGAAGGATGCTATGCAAGCGGAGTATGACAGCATAATGAAGAATGACACTTGGGAGCTAGTGGATCGACCAGTAAAGCGGAAGGTTATTGGCACCAAGTGGATCTGGAAGGTAAAGTAGAAGGCTGATGGTACCTTAGAAAAGTACAAAGCTAGACTGGTTGCCCAAGGATTTTCACAAGTTGAAGGGTTTGATTTTCAAGAGTCATTTGCCCCAACTGCCAAAATGACCACTATTCGCACAGTACTTGCAGTGGCTGCCCACAAGAAGTGGCCAGTGTACCAAATGGATGTTAAGTCAGCATTCTTAAATGGTGACCTCAAGGAGGAGGTGTACGTGGCTCAGCCACCAGGGTTTGAGGCCCCCCATTCTGAGAACAAAGTGTGTAAACTGAAGAAGGCATTGTATGGGCTGAAACAAGCCCCTAGAGCATGGTACCAGCGGATAGATAGGTTCTTTTTAAACCTAAACTTCAAAAGATGTGCCTCAGATGCTAACTTGTATGTTTACAGGGATGGTAAAAAGTCTGTAGTGATTGTCCTATATGTGGACGACCTTCTTATTACAGGTGACTATGAAGATATGATCAACCAAACTCGAAAGGCTTTGAGTTCTGAGTTTGAAATGACAGACTTGGGCTTGCTGCACTATTGTTTGGGGATTGAAGTCTGGCAAGAGCCAGGAAAGATCTTCATCTCTCAGAAGAAGTATGCATGGGAGATCTTGAAGGCATTTGGCATGACCGAGTGCAAGGAGATAGCTACACCTATGGAGGTGAATGCAAAGTTATCCGTCGAGGATACATCAGCATTAGCAGACATTGGGAGGTATAGGAGGTTGGTTGGCAGTCTGATCTACTTGTGTAACACCAGACCAGATATCAGTTTTGCTATTGGTGTTTTGAGCAGGTTCTCAAACAAACCTCATGAGAGTCATTGGAAGGCTGGGATGCGGGTGCTCAGATACTTGAAGAAAACTCTTGACTATGGTATCACATACAGTTTCGGAACTTCTCTTGTGGGGAACTGTGACTCAGATTGGGCAGGAGACATTGATTCCAGGAAGTCAGTTTCTGGTTATTGTTTCTCTTTGGGTTCAGGAATTTTCTCTTGGATTAGTAAGAAGCAACCAACAGTGGCATTGTCTTCTATCGAAGCAGAGTACAAGGCAGCTTGTTTTGCTGCATGTGAGGCTGTATGGTCGAGAAGGATTCTATGGCATATGGGAGTGCAGGATGAATAACCAACTGTGCTGAGATGTGACAATCAGAGTTGCATCGCCATTGCCAAAAATCCAGTGTTTCATGCACGCACCAAACATATAGAGATCCAGTATCACTATGTGTGCGATTTGATGGAGGATGGGATAGTGGAATTGGTCTACTGTCCAACAGAGGAGAATGGAGCAGATATCTTCACCAAAGCACTTACGAAGGATCTGCTTCAAGTTCATCTTCAGAGACTCGGCATTGGGTCGAGAAGATAGTTCACCTATGGGTGGACATTGAGGGGGGGTGTTAGATATGATCAATGCCCCACCCTCATTAGGTGCTACCAATGATCCATGGTGCTCAAAGTTGTAAGGCCCCCATTATGAGGAGAAGCCAAATATGAGCCCGGACATTGGTTGAGTCCTGACTTGTATATCAGATGAGGTCTATGTAACCGGATGGCAAAAAGGTGACTGTTGTGGATCTAATCTTTGAGTTAGACGGAGTGGTTAAGCTGGTAGCAACTCGAGGCACATTGCATTGAGTTGCGTGGTAAGGGAGTTAAAAGGGGCCCCTATTGTGGGGTCCGGGGGCCGCGGAAGCGGCCCTTGACTGGGGGGTCCCATGGGGGCCACGGCCCCCCTGGCGAGTCCGGGGGCAGCGCCCCCGGCCCGATGGTAAAGGGAATATTCCTTGGAATATTCCTTGGCCGACTAGTGGAGGCTCATATGGTAGGTCGGCGGTCAGTAGGCCGACCTAACGACCTTCGCGGGCTATAAAAGCTAAACCCCTTTGCAGCCATCATACACTCATCTTTCACCCAGTCAGAGTTGTTATTCCAACTAGCCTTAAGCTCTTCACCTATCTTCTATCTAGATCGCCATCTAAGCTTCACACAGTGGAAGCGCACGGGTGGACAGAGCCATCTTTGTATCAGTTGTTTGGAGTTAAAGAATTTACTGATTCTCCTCTTATCTGTTGTGTACTCTCTATCTCTTTCTCAGATTCTGTTCGCTGCGCCGTGTAATATTTTACAGGACATAATGTGGCCTGTCTTTGGAGAAATGCCAAGTCCTGTTGAGATATTGAAGGAATCATGGGGACATTGGGACTTGGAGGGATAGACCGTGACTACACCAGTTGGTCCTTCAACTGTTAAATATGGGAAGCTTGGGATTCCACTGTATTGTGAGCAGTCTGCAAAGCTGGTAGTTTCGTATCCAAAAGAGTCTTAAACTCTTGAGCTTCTTTGGACATTTTCTCTTTCTCTTCCAAAACTCTAGTGACCTCTGACTGAGCTTCTGCTAACTGAGTTTTCAAAGAAGATATTTCTTCTCTGTGGGTCTCAATCATTTGTGTCTACTGCTCCATCTGCTTAAATAAATCGGCAAGAGTGTCTTTAGTAGAGGCTAACTTTGTGGTTGCCTTATGCATCTAGTCTTTGGATTGCATCAATTCTTCATAGAAAGAAGCATATAACTGTTGAACACAAGCTGTCACTGAGAGTTCAATGCTTCAAGCGCTTTCGCTGAATGACCAATGGAGGAGGGGAGTCAATATCCTCTATGCCAATGGGTTCTGAAACTTCTGAAGGTGGAGGGGGAGGAACTAGATCAGATGGAGGAGGAGTTAGCACACCCTTCTTAAGGCCTGAATAAGTCAAGAGAGCATATAAATATGAACCATAGGTTACATTGGTAGCATTCCCTTTAGTCACTTTGACAAAATGTTGGTCCATCTTCGTAAGAAGGTAAGTACTCCAATCAATGGAAACCCCTTTTAAAACCATCTTGAAAGTTGTGAAGAGCTCCTTGGGCAAATAGTGAGATGGTGTCTTGGAAGGCATGAACCTGTCCTAGAGAAATTGGTAGACTATCTTCGAGAGAGGATTAGTGATTATTGAGAAAGACACTCCTGAAATGTTAATCACCTTCTTGACATCGAGGACCTCTTTAGTTTGCTTCTGTAATAGCTTGAGAATCTCGTCATTTGAGAATAATTGTCTGGCTGTAACAAAGGTTTTTCCTTTGTAAGGAAGAGACAAAGCCTTCCCTAACCCTCTAGATGTCAGGACCATGGAAGTACCACACACCAAGCCCAATTTCTTACTGTATAACGCAAGAAACTCATCACAAAGGCCTGGATCGTCTAGAATCAAAGGGAGTGAAGCAGCCACAAAAGATGCAAGACCAGCTTTCGCAATAGGCTCAAAAGTCAGCAAGGAAGAATAATCCCTATTGATCAATGGGACATAGTGAATAGGAGGAGGATCTTGAGGCGCCATTCAGATGGAATACACACACACACCACAAACACAGACAATCAATGTGAATGCTTGTAAAACAACAAAATAGCTATAAAAAAAAAATTGATCAAAATAAGCACACACAAACGTAACTAACCAACTGACAAAGATAGATACCTGGTAGGGGTGTGTATGCAAGACACTGAGGGCACACACAATAGTCCCAAATGCAAGGAATCCAACAAAAAAGCAAAAACCACTAATTGGAAAAAATAAAACACCTTATTATTTAAAAAATAAATAAATATCAAGGCGATGTTAGTGGGATCACATTTGGTTTAGGTAATATTGATTAATATTTGGGTGATATTATTATTATTATTTTAATTGTAACTAGGCGTGTTTTTATTTTTTTTCCTTTTTTGTTTGTTTGTATATTTTTTTTAAATATTTGATTTAATAGGGTATCCATAAAACCTAAGTGAGAATGGAACCATCAGGCTTCAACAATGGATCTGTATTTTTTTTTGTAATTTTCAGTCTATTTTTGGAATTTAAAATGAAATTTTTATGAATTTAGATTAAAAATTTATCATTTGGGTCCGAAAATAATAGGGTGATCATGTGTCAATGCTTTTTTAGCTTATAAAATATTCCAAAAGTAGTCAAATGTATTAATGGAAAATTTTGTGATTTTTCTAAATTTAATTGTGATTTTTAGGGACTTTCAATGAGTTTTTCTCAAATTTTAGTGAATTTTAAAAAGGATTTTAAATATTATTAAATTTTTACAATTAATTCTCTATATTATAATCAACAAGATAAACAAGAAAATTACCCCATTTAGTAAGAAAAATTTTAATAACTTTTTATTTCTTAATTAAATTTTTATGATTTTTAAAATGTTTTTAAGTGTTTTTAGGTATTTTTAGGTATTTTTCGCACGTTTCCGGAAAATCAAAGGAGATACCCGGGCTTCGTGTGAATAGCTACGTGTGCTCGGGGACGGCACACACCACCGCACGGATAAGACTAAACGCACGTTGTCGCGCGTGAATACTCGCTGGTAGCTCACGTACGCACAGGCATACCTCGAGGCCCGTGTGAACACACGCGCACGGGGGATCACCGGTCTCAGCAAGGGGGACCTGCATGTGGGGGGTTTTGTAGATTTGTTTTTGTTTCGTAAGAAATGAGAGTGGCGACGTGTTTGCTGCGGGTGGGGGTGGTGGGAAAGGGAGCTATAAGGGGGGTAATTGGGTAGGGGTGGGAAAGAGGGCTAGAGTAGGGGTAATTGGGGTTAGGGGGGGTAGGTTTGGTTAGGGGTAGGTTTGGGGGGGGTTTGGAGGTAGGGTTGGGGGGGAGGTGTGAGGGCGGTCGACGGGAGGGTCGGGAGGTGGGAGGGTTGGAAGAGCAGGAGGAATGGGAGGAGGAGGAGGAGGAGTAGGCGGAGGAGGAGGAGGCGGGGGACTGGAAGGAGGAAGAGGAGGCGATGTCAAAGGGGTTTTTGTCGAAAGGTCGAATCCACCGGGGATCCGAAGTAGAAGGAAGTAGAGATAGGAGATGGAAGAGAAGATAGAGAATACCTAAGTGGTAAACACTACACAGACAAAGCACAATGAATTGAATCAATATGTATTGAAAGAACCTGGAATCTTCGCACTACTCAAAAGCAATCTCCAAGCATTAGATCTCATGGAGCTTCTTCGTAGAACACAAAGTGCATCAAAATTACAGCTCCTTCTCTGCTGCTCCGAACCCAAATCTGATGGCTCCGTTGGCTCCGAAAGGGAGGTAAAACCTGAGGACGCCTGCTCACGAATCTCCCAGATCACTCATTCTTATTATTTTAGTTCAATCTATAGTTTTCAGCCTGTTTCTAGCGATCGCGATGTGCGCGACTTTGTCCATTTGTCCCTCTTGTGAAAATCTCATAATTGGCCAAAAAAGCAACTAGCTTTTTGCATGACATCCTAATCTAGAAGCTTTTCTAACTTTTTCAAATTTTTACAATAAATAATATGAAAAATAGATTAAAATTTTCAAAAAATCTAGTATTTTCGGATAATCCATGCAACTCACTCTAGTACTAATGGCTCACATCACATTGACTCTCTAGATCAATAAAGAAGTTGGATGATGATACATTCAATGCTTTTTCACATTGTGTCCTCATAACATCACCACATCCACCCTATCTGAACCTGTACATCCTCCGGTATGTGCCAAAATCCTAGTTATCACCGGATTTTGAGTCCTCCTCATACTCTACAATCATATCCTTTGCTTCTTCATCTTCTATATCTTCTTGGCTAGCCCCTGTATCATGAACACTATTTTCTTCCAATTCTGGCAACTCATAGATAGTAGATTCCCCCCTTTTGAATAATTTGATTCTTTTCCCTACTATCGGAAGTTTGATGGCTATCCCATCCAGCTCATTTAATGCATAAGTAGCATTGTCAAACACCTTTCTTACCACATAAGGTCCAAACAATCTTTTGGAAACTTTACGCATGGCACTATGCTGGTTGTCTAAACTGCTATCATAAACCAAATCCCAATTCCCATCTTGTATGGTTTTTGGTCTCAGTCTATGTCTTTTGTCAAACCGTTTCTCGTTCTGCATCCTTGCTGCCCTTAGCTTTGTAATTGCTGCCTCTATGTCTTCTGACTTTCTTTCCAACTGTCTAGTGTGCAAGGCCAATAACTCCTCTCGATTCAACTCCTCCTCCCAAGGTAGCACACTCCATGTGATTGTCATCTCTTCTATCTGCATGATTTTGATCATAGATGAATTCTGCAGGCATATATCTTGTAACGGCACTATGAGTTGTTCTATCAGCTCACAAAGCATAAGGGAGCAATCGTGGCCACTCTTTTACGTTCTCTCCACACGCTTTTGCCAATGCCTTCACAATAGGTGGATGACCTCTTTCACTTTTTCCATTTCCTTTAGGGTTATAGGCTGAAGTTAAAGCAAGCTTTTGTTGAGATATCGAGCTCCACTCGTGATACGCCAGGGTGACCGTTGTGTATTTATGTCACCGACGTGTCAGTTGAAGACGCGGTTGGTACACCGCCCATGAATAATAGCTACATGATAGCTATCCTTATCTACTCTAGTTCGTGGCTCAGTTAGTATGCCACCTTAGTTAGTTGAGTTTGGTTTGAGACCCATATATAGGGTTCTTTTATTTCTTTGTATTAGAGTTCTTTTGGCTTACACAACTAAGAAGAGGAAAACTGTTTTCAGCCTCCACCCTTTGTTTTTCTTCCCCCATTGTGCAAGCAAGAAAGCTTCAAGTGAGACTCCTTCCTTCTCTCCCACAATCTTGACATGGTATCAGAGCCTTGTTCGTGGTAAGGAGCTCAAGAAAGCAAGCCAAGCTCGCGGTGTTCTGGTAAGAGGAGCAGTGTTGCTTTCATTTTCTGTTTCGGGAGCAGATCTCTGCAGGTAGCACAGCCGGAAAGTGCAGGAGTGCATTGTCTCAGGTTGAGACGCCCTTCGGGGTGAAGCAAAAGGGCAGTATATGCTGCGGGTGAGGGCTTTAGCCCTCGGCGACCTTGGTTTTTTGATTTGAGGCCATTTCGGGGCCTGTTTTGGAGGCGGAAGTTTTCTGCACGCACTCAGGAAAACGCCCAGTTTTATGCTGTGCAGCCACTGTTCTACAGGTCGGTGAATAGTTAATGTAAAAATTGCATTGTATGCTTGTGCGCAGAGACATTGGGAGTTACAGAATCATCCCTCTTGCCTGTTGATGCAAAATCGCCACCAGGAAGTGACTGTGTGTTCAAATACCACTTTCGCCAGTTTTGCAGATTTTCCCTTGTGAGGGTGAAGCTGTGGTTTTTGCAGTGACAGAATTTTTTGCAGTCTTCTGTAATGGCATCTGATTCTCTTTCATAGATTGTCACTGAAAAGCTTGACAAGAACAACTTCCAAGCATGGAAGTTTAGAATGACGAATTTCCTTATGGGAAAAGGATATTGGGAATTTGTTGCAGGAAATGAAGAAGAACCAGTTCTTCCTGATGTTCCTAATCAACAACAAATGTAGGCATTTAAAGCATGGCATGAGAGAGCCAGGAAAGTTATGTATTGGCTGTCTATCAGCATTTCAGACTCTATGATTGTGCATATTCAGGATGCAAGTACGCCAAAGGAGGCATGGGATACTTTGTCAAAAATGTATAGCACAAGTACGCAAGCCAGGAAAATGCAGCTCAAGCAAGAGTTGCACAATGTGCAAAGAGAAAATATGAGCATCAACGACTACCACATGAAGGTGAAGAAGATTGCAGATGCACTTGCTTCCATTAGGTCACCAGTGGAAGATGATGATTTAGTTTCTGTGACCTTGAATGGTCTAGGAAAGGATTATGCACAGTTTCGGACATCCATTTCAGTTCGTGAAAGATTTCCTGATTTTGAGGAGCTGATTGCTCTTCTAATTTCTGAGGAGCAAAGAAATGGTGGTGCATCTTCTTCAGGAGGAACTTTAAAAGAAGCTGTCTTCTACTCAAATGCTGGAAGAGGTAGAGGCAGAGGTAGAGGAGGCCGATATGGAGGCCGTGGTAGAAATCAGAATATGCAGCAAACTCAAGAAAACCAGTCCTATGGAGGAGGACGTGGTAACTCTAGAGGCAGGGGGAGCCAAAGAGGTCGTGGTGGATGGCAAAGAGGCCAAAATGCAAACAGTAATGTTGAATGCTACTATTGTGGTAAAATGGGTCATATGGCTAAAGACTGCTATAAAAAGCAGAATGACATCATGAATGGAAAACTGCAACAAGGAAATTATGCATCCTCTAGTAGACAGGGTGATGATAGAAATGAGCATCTGTTTATGGTGCAGCATATGAACAATTCTGTGACAAGTGTAGAAGAAAGCAACGATGTATGGTATGTTGACTCAGGTGCATCAAACCATATGACAGGTCATGCAGAATGGATGGAGGATGCAAGGAAAATGGAAAAACCAGGATTTGTGGAGACTGGTGATGATACTGCACATCCTATTGTGCAGATTGGAAAAATTCCCTTGTCTATGCAGGATGGGAAAAAGAAATACCTGTCTGATGTATTTCATGTCCCGAATATCACCAAGAATCTAGTTTCTGCTGGTCAAATGGTTGAACAGGGCTTGCAGGTCAGATTTAATCCTCATGGATGCTTTGTTGAGGATATGAAAAATAAAGGTCGCTTGATAGCAAAAGGAAAGAAGAAGGGCAGAATGTTTACATTGGATGCAGACATGTCTGAATTGAGTGCAGCAATGTTTGCACATGGGACCGGTGTAGTTGCAGATATTGATATCTGGCATAAACGCATTGGTCATGTTAATGTACAGCAACTTAAATCAATGCAGGCCCAAAATATTGTTGCAGGTTTGCCGAAATTCAAGGTTGCAGAAATGCATAAGGTATGTGAAGCCTGTCAGTTTGGAAAACAGGCAAGGAAACCATTTCCTAGACATGTTCAAGAGAGTGAGAAGCCATTGGAATTAATCCACTCTGATGTGTGGACAACTAAAGCTGCATCTCTTGGAGGCTGTCATTATTTTGTCAGTTTTATTGATGACTATAGCAGAAAAGTTTGGGTGTATTTTATGAAAAAGAAAAGTGAAGTTTTTGGGCATTTCAAAACTCTTAAAGCTATGGTTGAAAAAGAAACAGGCCTGCAGATAAAATGCCTAAGGTCAGATGGAGGGGGAGAGTACCTCTCAAATGAATTTGCAAGGTTCCTGCAGGAGCATGGCATAAAGCAGCAATATTCATGCAGTCATACCCCACAACAAAATGGAATTGCAGAAAGAAAAAACAGGCATATTGGAGAGGTATCTCGTGCCATGCTCAATGAAAAAGACTTGCCAGATTTTTATTGGGCTGAAGCAGTTGCTATAGCATTCTACATAATGAACAGGACTCCCACTGCAGCAATACATGGAATGACTCCAGAGGAGAGGTATACTGGTAGGAAACCAGATATTTCTCATTTGAAAATTTTTGGTTGCATTGCCTATGTACATGTGCCAGATGAGTTGAGATCCAAGTTGGATCCAAAAGCTGAGAAGTGCATCTTTATTGGTTTTTCTCTGCAGCAAAAGGGTATAGATGCTATAACCCTTCTACTCGTAAGTTTACAGTGAGCAGAGATGTTGTTTTTGATGAGATGAGTAGCTGGTATAAACCAGTAAATGTGATTGATGATGTAGATGCACAAAATGGTAATGCTGCACAAAATTCACAGCAGCAGTCACAAAATATTAGTGGACCTGGAGCGTCCTCTAGTAGTGGTTCACATTCTTCGCCATGGACAGGCAGATTGAGATCAGGAGAATATTCTCAAAGTAATGTAGATAGTGGTATGTAGGTATCACAAAAAGGAAAAGAGAAGGTTGATCAGCCCATGTTTGATATGAATGCAGGTCACTCTTATGTGGATGGTGAATCCAGTGGCTCAGAACAGAGCATTGATGATGAGTTGGGTATTCCTTCTATTGTTACACCTGGAGTAAGGAAGACCAGGGATGTTTTGAGAGCACTTGGGAGTGAACCTACTTTGCGCAGGTCTACGAGAGCTAGGTATCCTGTGGATAGGTTGAAATATGATGGATTTACAGCCATTCACTATGCATATATGGTTAAAGTGATACAGGAACCAGAACCCACTTCTTTTGAGGAAGCCATGGAAAAAGAAAAATGGGAGAAAGCCATGGATGAAGAAATGGATGCCTTGGAAGCAAATGCTACATGGGAATTGGTACCTTTGCCTAAATGTAAAAATGCAATTGGCTGTAAGTGGGTTTATAAGGTGAAGCACAATGCAGATGGTTCTGTGAACAGATACAAGGAAAGATTAGTAGTCAAGGGATATGCACAAACATATGGCATTTACTATGAAGAAACATTCAGTCCGGTTGCAAGGATGGCAATTGTAAGAGCAGTCATTGCTATGGCTGCATCAAAGGGATGGTCTTTACATCAGATGGATGTAAAGAATGCCTTCTTGCATGGTGATTTGCAAGAAGAGGTCTATATGGAGCAGCCACTAGGTTATGTGCATGCTGTTCATCCTGAGTTTGTTTGCAGGCTGAAGAAAGCCTTGTATGGCTTGAAGCAAGCACCTAGAGCATGGTCTGACAAGATAGGACAGTATCTTGTCACTATTGGCTTTCAGATTTCCAAAGCAGATTTCTCACTTTATGTGAGAAAAACAGAGAAAGATATTATGCTACTTGTCATTTATGTTGATGATTTGATTATGACAGGTGACAGTGATGAAGATATCCTTCATGTGAAAATGCTATTGAAGCAGAAGTTTGAGATGAAGGATTTGGGAGAGCTGCGTTATTTCTTGGGCATTGAGGTGATTAGATCACCAAGTGGGATACAGCTCTTGCAGAGGCAGTATGGATTGGACATGCTGTCCAAATATGGGATGACAGGCTATAAGCCTATTTCAGTTCCTTTGGAGCAGAATGTGAAGCTGAGCACAGATGCAGGTGAGCTTCTAGAAGACCCTACTATGTACAGACGCATAGTAGGAAGTTTGATTTATATGACTATTACCAGGCCAGATTTGAGCTATGCTGTTGGATTGGTAAGTCAGTTTATGCAGGCTCCAAGGAAACCACATTTGGATGCGGCTAGACGCATACTCAGGTATGTGAAGTCCACATTGCAGTATGGACTATTTTATGAGACTGGGGTTCAGATACAGTTGCATGGATACACTGATGCTGATTGGGCTGGTAGTATTTCTGATAGACGATCTACCAGTGGATATGTGTTCTCTTTTGGGAGTGCTGCAGTCACTTGGAGCAGCAAGAAACAGCCTACAGTTGCCTTGTCGAGCACAGAGGCTGAGTACAGGGGTGCAGCAATGGCTGCATGTGAGGTACCTTGGTTGCATAAGCTACTTTATGATATGCATCAGTCTACAGATGGGCCAGTTGTCATTTATTGTGACAACATGAGTAGTATACACTTGGAAAATAACCCAGTCTATCATGCTAGAACAAAGCACATTGAGGTGCATTATCACTATGTGCGAGAGAGGGTTTTACTAGGTCTTATTGATCTAGTTTATGTCAGCACAGAGGATCAGGTAGTTGACATATTCACGAAGGCATTGGGCGCAGAGAAGCTGCGCAAGTTCAGAGACCTGCTTGGTGTGCAGGAATTGGGATTGAGCTCGAGGGGGAGTGTTGAGATATCGAGCTCCACTCGTGATACGCCAGGGTGACCGTTGTGTATTTATGTCACCGACGTGTCAGTTGCAGACGCGGTTGGTACACTGCCCATGAATAATAGCTACATGATAGCTATCCTTATCTACTCTAGTTCGTGGCTCAGTTAGTATGCCCCCTTAGTTAGTTGAGTTTGGTTTGAGACCCATATATAGGGTTCTTTTATTTCTTTGTATTAGAGTTCTTTTGGCTTACACAACTAAGAAGAGGAAAACTGTTTTCAGCCTCCACCCTTTGTTTTTCTTCCCCCATTGTGCAAGCAAGAAAGCTTCAAGTGAGACTCCTTCCTTCTCTCCCACAATCTTGACAGCTTTATCCCCAACCGTGCAAAGAAATCATGAGCTTCATCTACATCCAACTCACCCCTATCTACAGTAATTTTTCCCACATAGCCATACCGACAAAAGATCTCTTCTAAAAGAAAAATACACATAGCATTTGTTGTCTTAGTATGTAAAGCTTTCCCTTCCACTTGATTAGTCAAGTCTTCACAAGCAAGCACAAGATACCTCATTTGCCAAAGACCTGTAGGCATTGTGACCAAATCCACCACCCACTTAAAATGAAGAGACAATGGATATGTGGGTTGCAATCCATCCCGATGTCTCACAGATGAATACATTTGACATGTCGTACATGTTTCCAAAAAGTGAGCAACATCCTTATACATATCCTGCCACCAATATCTTTCTTTGATCTTTGTAAAAGTACCCCAAACATCTCTATGACTAGCCCATAAGCTTTCATGAAATTCTTGCATTACTTCTACTTGTGAAGCTCTATCACCCAAAACTCGCAATGGCATACCCTATTTCTTTTTAGCATGTTTCCATAAGTATCCATCTTTTAAGAAAAACCCATACACTTTCCTCTTGATTTTCTTAAACTCCTCATATGACCATTCATCTCTCTTTGTTAATGTACTGAGGTATTGACTGATTCTCAACCACTCTCCTGCATATTTGTCTTCCAGAAACACTTCTACACAAGATGCAA
The DNA here is from genome assembly GCF_053477565.2 of Lygodium microphyllum. Classification (NCBI taxonomy): domain Eukaryota; kingdom Viridiplantae; phylum Streptophyta; class Polypodiopsida; order Schizaeales; family Lygodiaceae; genus Lygodium; species Lygodium microphyllum. Next base: position 2,058,697 of record NC_141143.1, on the reverse strand, counting down.
AACATCTAAAGTGTCTCCTCTTTGTTGTTCAAGCTTCTGTTAATGCTATAGCAACACCTTGCATTGCTAAATTCACTCTTGCAACATCATTTTCAATCATAAGAAAGTCATATTCTTCCTCCTCATCCATCATCCCATCTTCATTCTCATAACATGCTCGAGATAACATGTCTACCACTGGGTTATCTCTTACGGCAATATGCTAAAATTCAGGGTACAAAGATTTTATGTATGCAATCCACCGAACATAGCAATGTCCGGAGTAGCACAACTAGTAATCATACCCAATACCGGCAAACAATCGGTCTCAATGACTACATGAGCATCCATAAAATACTCCTTGTTACATTTAAGGGCTGTCACAATTTCCCATAATTCTCTTTTAACCTATGGATACCTTCTCTATTGTTCAGTCAATACTTTAGCACCAAAGCAAATTGCATATCTTTGCCCTTCCTCATCATCTTGCCCAATTGCCCATTTGATGGGACCTGAAATGGGCCGGCACTGGCTATGGCACTAGCCGGACCTCATGCTCATAACAGACAAACATACCCTCACAGCCTCGGGGACCAAAAGCGTCAATCTAATGCTAAAGGACAAACTTTCCTAAAGCCTAATCTATGCGTTTATAGTTTTATAGTTTTGTAGTCCAACATTTCCCTTTCTACAAACTCCTCAGAGGGAGAACCCATACACATTGGCAAGGCCACGATAATCACATACATGGAGGCAACCTCTCGGTAGAAACACTGCGGCCCCACTGCTGCTCTCCTACATCGTATGGATTAGCCCCTTGATGTGCTGCTCATACCATGTGCCCTTACTTAACAGTCCCTTAGGAAACCGACCCTCTATCCTACGGCAAGGGATAACCTTACGCTCTCAATCATGGGTCCAATTCCTAAGAAAACAAGTGCTACGCAGTCCAGGAGCTTTTGTGTTGATATCAAGAACTATGCATAATGCATAATGTGAATGGTTTAGTGCACAAATAGAAGAAAATCAGCATTATGCATTGTGCGAAACCAATCTTTTCATGATTTCCATGCTAGCGTTTATGTGCTGCAATGAGAGAAGGCACCGAGCCTTACGCTCATGCTGCCTTTCCCTTTATTTTAAAACAACGTTCTATAGGCATGATGTAACACATAAACCAGATTTCAGTTTATATTTTGATGCTCAACCTCCCCTCTCACCCTGTCGTTTAATGTTTTGCATTCGTTGATAGGTGAAAGGGTCGTTTTATGTGTGTTTCCTTACAAAGAAAGCGATAAACATGAACAAAAACATAGAAATGAGGGTAAACCGAGGCCAACCTTGTGCTTTACCTTCATTATACGCTACACAAACACACATGTAATTTTTTGGAATTTTCCTTTTACCGTTTCCTAAATTTCTCCCATTTAAAACCCATTTTTTGCCAATTTTTTTGTATTTTTCCTCTATTTTCTTCAATTAAAAAATGACTAAAAATTAAGATTGATTGCGGGCTATGGCCCTTAGGTTCCTTGACAACAAAATTTTAGGTTTTGTAGGCGTTATGTCTCATATTTCCAATTTATTTTGCAAAAACCCCATTTTTACCCCTTAAACGCGTGTTTTTCTGGTTTTATAACATTAATTTCAGCCATATCTCTTATGATTTTCTGATTTTCAGATTATAAACTGTTGAAACTCATAGAAAACAACATCATAATGAATATTCAGCCTATGGGAATGAGAAAACTGCAAGTAGAGGGAGACTAAGATGGAACAAGCACATGTTAGGAGCTGCATGCTGTCCTCTTCTTCATTATTCTTCAACAGTCCACCCACACTACAATGGTATCCTCAAAAGATAGATACCCCAAAATTAAGGACAGTTTACATACAACCACAGGATAGGACATATTTATCAACACTCCCCCTCAAGCTCAGAATGAGCTTGCACACATAAGACTCCAAGTGCACTCCTGAAGTACTCAAACTTATCTTTACTTAATGCTTTGGTAAAGATATCAACAACTTGGTCATTGGTCTTCACATGGACCAAGTCAATCTCTCCATCAATGACTTTTTCTCTAATGAAATGATAGTGCACTTCTATGTGTTTTGTTCTTGCATGGTAGACTGGGTTCTTTGCCAACATAATGCTGTTAACATTGTCACAATACATAATAACTCCACCATCAATCTCTATGCCCATGTCACATAAGATCAATCTCAGTCATGTATGCTCACATGCTGCCAATGCAACGCCTCTATATTCTGCTTCAGTGCTTGATAAAGCAATTGTAGGTTGCTTCTTACTGCTCCAACTTACCATGGCTGATCCAAGTGAGAATGCATAGCCACTAGTAGATCTTCTATCCATAGAGCTACCTGCCCAATCTGCATCTGAGTATCCAAACAATGTAGGCTTGATTCCTTTTTTATAAAATAGCCCAAATCCAGTTGTCTTCTTCACATATCTAAGAACTCTTCTCACTATATCCAAATGTGATTTGCATGGTTTCTGCATAAACTGACTTATCAATCCAACAACGTAACTCAAGTCTGGTCTTGTAATGGTCAAGTAGATAAGACTACCAACCATCTTTCTGAACATAGTAACATCCTCAACATAAGATCCATCATCCATCAACTTAGCGTTTTGATCTAATGGTGTATCAACCGGTTTGCATCTTGTCATGCCATATTTTTCCAACATCTCCAATGCATATTGCCTTTGTATCAGCTATATACCATGAGGTGTGTCAATAACCTCAATACCCAAGAAGTATGTCAACAAACCAAGGTCCTTTATATTAAACTCTTTATGTAACCCATGCTTGACTTCAGTAATCTCCTTCTCAAGTGTACCTGTAATAATAAGATCATCAACATAGATGACCACAACAACCATACTATCTTCTGTATGCCTCACATAAAGTGAATAATCAGCTTTGCTCTACTGAAATCCCATACTGCATAAGTATTTGTTGATTCTATCACACCATGCTCTTGGTGCTTGCTTCAATCCATATAAAGCCTTCTTTAACCTACATAAATACCAATTGTTCCTTCTATGTATGTATGGAAGACATTTTTAGATTTTGACAAGTTGATCTCCCTCATGAAATTGAAGAGATCAACATGTAGCATGAATAATCTAAAAGAAGTGGTGAATAGGTCTAAGGCTTTTACTCAATCTTAGGAAGAAGACATGGTAGATCCTCTCCAATAAATTGTGGCAAGGGGTGTGTTGGTGGTAACTAGCAAAATAGGTTGAATCGACAATTTGATAATATAGATTTGGGAGACCATGATAATTCTAGAGGGAGGAGGAGCTCTAGAGAAAGAGTTGAATGGAAAAAAAAAGGTTCTAATAACTTTGATATTGCTTTCCATTATTATGAAAACACATGTCATATTGCATCCCATTATTATGATAAGAAAGATGACATTTGCAGTGGAAAATTATAGCAAGAAAATATGCATGACTTCAAGATAGAAGGAGATAAAAATGAGCATTTTTTTGTCATGGAGTATATGATAAATACTTTTATAGCAAAGGGGACATGTGATCATATATGATATGTTGATTCAGGTGCATCTAATCATATGACCAACCATGTATAATGGTTTGGAGAGATGCAAGATTTCCATAGTCTAGGCTATGGAGGGATAGGTGCTAATTTATGTAATTCAATTTCATATGGTGACAAAGTTTCACTATTCATGCATGATGATCAAATAAAGTGTTTGACAAATGTTTTTTATATGCCATCTATCATAAAGAATTTGGTACTTGTTATCAAATGGTAGTGCAAGGCTTGCATGTTAGATTTAATACAAAGAGATGTTTTGTTGAAGACTAATATAATAAGTGCAAGTTGGTTACAAAAGGAAGTAGATTTGGTTGCATGTTTACTCTGCATATTGAAAATCTTGCTACAAATATTTATATGTATGCTAAAGGTAAATGTGTAATTGCAAGCATTGAAATATGACACAAATACATTAGACATACAAATCTATAAAGTTAAAATTAATGCAATCAAAAGGATTGATTACATGTTTGCTTACATTCAAAGTTGTAGAATTACATAGTCCGTGAAGCATATTAGTATGAGAAGTAGGTAAGGAAACCATTTTTTCATGACAGATATGTAAGCAAGAATATACTTGATGTAGTGCATATAGATGTTTGGGGGCCTACCCAGAATGTACCCCTTGGTGGCAGTAAGTATTTTGTTACTTTCATGACGATTACTCTAGAAAATTTTGGGTATATTTTATAAAGGAAAAGAGTGAAGGGTTCGATCATTTCAAAACTTTCAAGGTTGTTGTTGAAATAGAACCATGCTTGAAAGTTAAGTGCTTGAGGTTAGATGGAGGAGGAGAATATCTCTCTAATAAGTTCAATGATTTTCTGATGTCTCATGAGATAAAGTGATATTTTGCATGCAGGTATACCCCACAAGAAAATGGAAATGTAGAAAGGAGAAACATAAATATTGTAGAAATTACACTTGCATTGATTTGGCTAAAAAGTGTCAAGAATCGTGTGGTGGGGGGATTTACTTGAGCTACTGCGCCAAACACACACTGTATACACAAGAGGAAGCTCGCTCAAGAGCACAAGAAGAGAGATGGAGGCCAAAACGTTTTCTTGCTGGTTTTTTCTTCTTTTTCCACACACTATACAATGTACACAAAGTATAGATAAGTTACAACATAAAGGAAAGTAACATTCTAAGTCAAACAGTGCATAACCGACTACACTAATCGACTGGCGTTATATCTTTGCCAGCTGTAGGTAGGTGTATCAAACTAAATATAATAAGTGATAAGTCAGTGGCCATGTGAGTATCATAATGACCACCAATGTGCTAAGTGTAGATGTTCGGACTCATTCAGCCAAGCGGTCCATCATCAATGTCCGCACATGTTGAGCTTGCCATCTCAACACTCCCCCTCAAGCTCAATTCTATCTTTGCAACTCCAAGTAAGCTTTGGAACTTTCAAAGCTTCTCTACACCCAATGCCTTTGTGAAAATGTCAGCTATCTGATCCTGTGTGCTGACATATCAGCTGTGCTGACATATACCAAGTCAATCTCTCTTGCAAGTACCTTCTCTCTCACAAAGTGGTAGTGCACATGTTTTGTCCTAGCATGGAACACTAGATTCCTAGCTAACTGTATGCTGCTCATGTTGTCACAATGAATGACAACAATTGGACCATCTCCCTGCATGTCCAAATCACCTAATAACTTTTGCAGCCATACCACCTCACATGCTGGCATAGCAACACCTCTATACTCAGCCTCTGTACTCAATAAAGCAACTGTTGGTTGCTTTTTGATGCTCCATGTAACTACTGCACTACCAAGGGAAAACATGAATCCACTTGTAGATCTTCTGTCTGACATGCTACTAGCCCAATCTGCATCTGTGTATCCAAATACTTGTACGTCCTTACTTTCCTCATAAAAAAGTCCATAAAGTAAAGTGGACTTCACATACCTCACTATACGTCTAACTGCATCCAAATGAGGCTTTCTAGGCATTTGCATAAACTAATTAACAAGGCCAACAGCATAGCTCAAGTCTGGCCTTGTGATAGTCATGTAAATCAAACTTCCTACTATCCTCCTAAATATAGTAGGGTCTTCTATCTCATCCCCAATGTCGGCACTCAACTTCACATTTTGCTTCAATGGTACTGAAAGAGACTTACATGCTGTCATACCATACTTGGATAACATATCCAAGCCATACTACCTCTGGGATAGCCATATACCATCATCACATGTGATCACCTCGATACTAAGAAAGTATCTTAGCTCACCCAAATCTTTCATCTCAAACTTCTTCTTCAAGAAGTCCTTAACTTCAACAATCCCATTGTCACTGTCACCTATAATAATCAAGTCATCCACATAGATGACTATGATGACCAAACCTGCATCTCCCTTTCTCATATAAAGTGAGTGATCAGTATCAGAAATACAAAATCCAATATTGAAAACATACTCTCCAATCTTGTCAGACCATGCTCTAGGTGCTTGCTTCAGCCCCCATAGAGCGCCTTCTTTAACCTGCACACATATGTGGGATGGTCTAAATCCTCATAACCTGTTGGCTGCTCCATATACACTTCTTCTTGTAATTCACCATGCAAGAAGGCATTCTTAACATCCATTTGTTGCAAACTCCAACCTTTGGCTACTGCCAAGGCAATCACACACCTTATAGTTGCCATCCTAGCAACTAGACTGAATGTCTCTTCATAATCTATGCCATATGTTTGAGCATAGCCTTTTGCAACTAGCCTAGCCTTGTACTTGCTAACTGAACCATTTGCATTATGCTTGACTTTATAAACCCACTTACAGCCAATAGCTTTCTTACCCTTAGGTAAGGGTACCCAATAAAAATACATTTTTCAGCCTTTGGATCAAGCTTCTTCTGTAGCTCATCTGGCACATGAACATATGCAACACATCCAAATACCTTCAAGTGTGATACATCGGGCTTCTTGCCAGTAAAGCACTCTTCATGAGTCATCCCATGAACTGCAGCGGGGGTGGGTCGCTGGGGGAGTGCCCCAGTGTGTCCCTGGATGGGTCAGGTTTTGTTTTGGTTTGACTCTGGGAATCGGACGTCCGATTTACCAGTGGTCCGATTACCAGTGGTCCGATTGTGGGAATCGGACCAGGTGTATCAGGGCTGAGTAGCAGTCTTAAGGTCCGCGTGTCCGATTCTCAAAAATCGAACGGGCAAGTGTTCGAAGAATCGGCCAAGGGGGTCCGATTCTGGGCTGGTCCGATTTTGGGCGGTCCGATTCGTCCGAATGGTCCAATCGGACGGTGTAGTCCGATTTCTAGAATCGGAGACTGGTCCGAGTGTCAATATTTGCAACTACTCCTTTTTCTTTAGCATACATAACATCATCCATTGCAGGAATTCCAGCATCTAAAGTGAACATTCGGCCAACTCTACTTCCTTTTGCGACCAACCTGCACGTATCATTAAAGTCTTCTACAAAACAATCTTTTGCATTGAATCGGGTTTGCAACCCCTGCTCTACCATTTGGCCAATACACACTAGATTCTTTGTAATTGATGGCACATGTAATACATCTGTCAAACTCTTTGTCTGGCCATCATATAAGGAAAAGGAAACCTTTCCAATGTGTGAAATTGGGTGGTGTGAATCATCACCCGTCTGCACATAACCTGGATTTTGTAAGTCCTGCATCTCTCCAAACCATTCAACATGACTGGTCATATGATTAGATGCACCTGAATCAACATACTATACATCATCATGTGTCCCCTTTCCTATAACTGCATTCATCATATGTTGCATAACAAACAGACACTCATTTTTGTCTTCATTCTGTCGTGAAGATGATGCATAATTTCCATCCTGCAATTTACCACTGCGAATATCATCATTCTTTGCATAGCAATGGGCTACAATATGGCCTGTTTTGCCACAATAATGGCAAATAATAGCAGAATTTCCAGAACCTCTATTCTGCCATCCACCTCTTCCTCTAGAGCTCCCCTTGCCTCTAAAGTTTCCTCAGCCTCCTAAAACCTGCATTTCACTAAATTGCTGATTGAACCTGTTTTGTTGGTTATCGTCAGTACGTCCCATACCACGGCCTCTCGAAGAGGATCTACCATGTCCCCTTCCTGAAGTTGAGTAAAATTCTTGAACCTGTTCACCATTTTTTTCAGATGAGTCACCCTACATATTGATCTCTTCGGTAATCATGAGAGAGACCAACTCATCAAAATCTGGAAATGGCTTCCTCGTACATATACTGAAGTAACAAATGATTTCCATACCTTCTCATTGTTAAGGCCACTCAAAGTGGATGAAACTAAATCATCATCATCAAGCATTGCATCAATCGCTGCTAAAGCATCTGCAATGCTCCTCACCTTCAACACATACTCATTAACAGACATTTTTCCTTTCTTCAAGGCATTCAACTCTTGCTTGAGTGAATCTTTTGTGCCTTTGCATTTACTGAAAACATATTATCAAAAACAAGCTGCATGTGAAGTTTCTGCATTCCTGATATGTCCCAACATCCTATTATCAATGACTACAGATAACCAGTACATCACCTTTTTGTCTTTCACATTCCATTCTTTCCATGCTTTTAATTCATCTACAGTCGGAGGGATAGGCAACTCTGGCTCCTTTTCTTCACCTGAAACAAACTCATAAAGGCCCTTTCCAATGAGGAAGTTCATCACACAGAACTTCCATGAAGGGTAGTTGTTCTTATCAAGCTTCTCAATAATGGGATTTCCACTGTCCTCTGCCATTATCACAAACAAAGATATAAGACAGCAAGCTAGTCTTCTGCAATCTTTCACAACACATGCACAACAATACACCAAGCAACCTTTTACATTAATTGCTCAATAATAAATGTAATCTGCAACCTGTTTGCAGATAAACCTTATGTTTGCTTCATGCAAATACTTCAGAAACTACAGATTTGAAATCTCTAACCTATGCACCCACTTTCGGTCAATACAACCGAAATCACAGTGTACCCTGAAACTGTTGTTCACAACCTTGCGGCTCTAAAACGGGGCCTGAAACGGCCTCAAATCCCCAAAATAACAGTGAGACAACCCAAAAGGGCTAATCTGCAGAATACATAGTGCTCTACTCGCACACCAAATCTCACCGCAATCTGAGATTTTTACTCGACCTTGCTTCCGGTGCCTCCACAGGCACTATCCAAGATAGAGAGAGGAAGAATGGGAGAGCTTCTTACCCATTGCTTGCTTGCTTGAACCTTGTTTCTTCTCCTTCACTTCAACCTTAAAAATCAACCTCTCTTAGTGGCGCGACTTTGATACCATGTCAAGAATCGCGTGGTGGGGGGATTTGCTTGAGATATTGCGCCAAACACACAGTGTATACACAAGAGGAAGCTCACTCAAGAACATAAGAAGAGAGATGGAGGCCAAAATGTTTTCTTGCTGGTTTTTTCTTCTTTTTCCACACACTATACAATGTACACAAAGTATAGATAAGATACAACATAAAGGAAAGTGGCCTTCTAAGTCAAATAATGCATAATCGACTACACTAATTGATTGGCGTTATATATTTATCAGTTGTAGGTAGGTGTAACAAACTAAATATAATAAGTAATAAGTCAATGGCTATATGAGTATCATAATGACCACCAATGTGCTAAGTGTAGACGTGCGGATCATCTAGCCAGGCGGTCCATCATCAATGTCCGCACATGTTGAGCTTGCCATCTCAACAAAAAGAATATGCCAAAGCATTTTTGGTTTGAGGCTAATCATACTATTGTCTACATTATGAATAGGCCTGCCATAGTTGTAGTTCATGATTTGACTCTTGAAGAATGCCTTACAAGAAAGAAACTTGATGAATCACACTTGAAAGTGTTTGGTTGTATTACATAAATTCGTGCGTCTGATGAAGTTGAGAAAGAAATTGGATCCAAAGACTGAAAAATGTATTTTCATTGGATACTCTATTGAGCAGAAAAGGGTATCATTGTTATAACCATATTAGCAGTGAGTTTTAGGTGAGCGAGGATGTTATTTTTTATGAGATGAGTAGTTGGTATGCATTTGGTAGACATGTACAAGATGATATTGATCATTATAATAGTCATATATACATGTAAAAAAATAGAAATCATAGACTCTTATGGACCAGTGACATCATTTGGAGATAAATTTAGAGTCAATTGGAGACTAAGGAGCTGTCCCACATCTTCAAATACATCTACTAGTGTGGTAGGTAATGACAAAGGGAATAAGAAAGTGTAAGATGGTAAAAGTACATCTACTAGTCATGTGTTTCTTTATGGAGACTCTATTAGTTTAGAGAGTTTAGATGATTACCTTGGTATTCCTTCAGTTATTAGGACACTAGGTGTAAAGAGCGCACATGGTAATGTAAAGGATCTATTGAGTGATCTAGTGGTACGCAGGTCTAAGAGGGTGAATTACCATATTAGAAGGTTTGGTCATGAGGGTTTGCAAGTCACCATTATGCTTATAAAGGTAGTTGAGAATGTTGAGCCTTTTTTTCAAAAGGCTATTAGCCATGCCTATTGGGATGCGGCAATGGATGAGAAGATAACTGCATTAGAGAGGCCAACATGACTTGGGATCTAGTACCATAGCTTAAGGTTAAGAAAGCTATTGGTTGTAAGTATTTTAAAAAAACGTAATATAAATGGTTCTATTAGTAAGTATAAGGCCAAAGTGGTTGTTAAAGGCTATGCATATACATATGGCATATAGATTATGAAAACACATTTAGTCTAGTTGCTAGGATGGTAACTTTCATATATGTGATTACTTTGGTAATAGTCAAAGGTTGGATTTTACAATAAATGGATGTGAATAATGCCTTCTTGCATGGTGATTTACAAGAAGAGGTGTGCATGGAGCAACCAATAGGTTATGAGTATTTAGAGCATTCGACATATGTATGTAGGTTACAAAAGACACTCTATGGATTGGAGCGAGCACCTAGGGCATGGTCCGATAAGATAGGAGAGTATCTTGTCAATGTTGTCTTTTATGCTTTTAATGTAGATTACTAACTTTATGTGAGGAAGCATTGTCGTGCCGCTATGCGCACACCGTGTAAAAAAAATCTAGAGTGTCACTTTCTTTTAGATTTAGAGAGCCAATGACACTTTAGGCATTAGTATTAGTGTCCATGGTTCAAAATATTAGATTTTTTTGGACAAGTTTTTAGTCAATTTTTGATATTCTAGATATTATCTCTTGTAAAAATCCATAAAACTATAGATAACTTCTAGATTAGAAGGACATGTAAAAGAAAGCATGTAGCTTTCAGCCAATTTGAGAGGATTTTGTGTAAAAAAAAAGAGATTAGCGAAATCGTGCGACGTGCGATCGTTGTTTTTAGGTAGTGAACAGCATTACGAAAGTGGGAGATGAAGAAGGAGTGATCTGGCAGGATTTTGGCCAGGTGTCCTAGTATTTAACCCCCTTTCAAAGCCATTGGAAGCATCAGATTGGCAATTTGAGAAGCATAGAGAAAGGTATTATTTTGTACATGTTTTTGTCTATTAGAGTTATATTTTCTCATAATGCTGAAAGAAACTAATAGGCTTCATCTATGTTAGTATTCTTCTATATTTTCTAATTCTTTTTGGGAGTATTCTTCTACATCTTCAATATCTTCGAACCCCTTCTCTTCCGTCTACTCCTCTCCTTGAATATACCTACACCCTGTTGTCTCTTATCTTTAAGAACTCGGTGTGAAACCTTCAACCCTTCTCTCATCTTTACCATCTTCAAAGTCAAAGTTCTTGCATCCCCATACATTCTTCTCTTGCCAAACCCCTATGGTGACCTTCAACCCTATGCACTGCGACAGTGTGATGAAGGTTTGATCATCATAGTCATTGTAAGGGTGTTTAATACACTCTTGATGGGCTCTAGTGTTTTAAGAGCCAATCATAGAAGTTTGGGATATACTCCAATATAGACTAATGGTCCATGTCTTGTAGGCAAATGTCCACATGTGTGATATAGGTCAATACATCGGTTAAGAGATCACCTAAATTGATTTTGCTAGCAACACGAAGTTCTTCTTATGTCAAGATCCTATCTAAGAATGGATTCAAGAGGACATTGTCTTCTAATGGTGTTTTGTGTCAAGGCTAGTACTCAATGAAGTTGGGGACACATAAGTGGGTCATATTCAGAGGTCTTGATGGTGTGTCTTTGCTCTGCATTGGTCATGATTTGATAGTCCTCTTGTTCCCATTGGATGTGAAGAGAGTGCTAGTAGCAAGTCTGATAAAAGATCTATCAGTGGATTCATATTTTCCCTTAGTGGTGTAACATTTACTTGGAGTAGCAAAAAGCAACCAATGGTTGTTTTATTAAGTATAGAGATTGAGTACAGAGGTGTGCTATGGTAACACATGAGGTGATATGGCAATAAAAGTTATTGGGTGATTTGGAGATGTAAATAGATGGTCTAGTTATCATTCACAGTGAGTGACAATATGAGTAGTATACAATTAGCTAGGAACCCAATGTTCCAAGCCAGGATAAAATACATTGAGGTGCATTACCATTTTGTGAAAGAGAAGATACTTATAGGAGAGATTGATTTGGTATATATTAGTACACAGGATTAGATAGTTAACATTTTCACAAAAGCATTGGCGCAAAGAGAAGCTTAAAAAATTTCAAAGCTTACTTGGGGTTGCAAAGATGCAATTGAGCTTGAGGGGGAGTTTTGAGATGACAAGCTCAATATGTGTGGAGATTGAGATGAACCACTTTCTTAGATACATTTGTATATCTACACTTAGTACATCAATAGCCATTATGATCCTCACATAGCCATTCACTTACCACTTATTATACTTGGTTAGTTACACCTACTTACAACTAATATAGTTATAGTGCTAGTTTATTAGTAGAATCATTTATGCACTATTTGACTTAGTAGATCACTTTCCTTTGTATTTTATCTTATCTATATTTTGTATACATTACATTGTGTGAGAAAAAACGAAGAAAGAACTAACAAGAAAATGTTTTGGCCTCCATCTCTCTTATTTTGTTTGTGAGTGATCATTCTCTTGTGTGTATTGTGTGTGTCTGCAGTAGTAGCTCAAGCAAGTCCCCCCTACCATGCAATTTATGATAGCTACTACACGGAGGAATCTATGAATATTATTTGAGATAAACACATGTTAGAAATTTGTTGTTCAATTTAGAGCTAAATCAAGTTAAAAGAGGGAATCTATCTACCAATGATTATGCATTAAAGATCAAGAGCATCTAGAAGCTCTTGGATCTATCAATGTAGTAGTTGATGATGTTGTGTAAGCATGTTTGGATGGACTTGGAGATGAGTATAAGAGCTTTAGGTCATCTATGAATACCAGAGATGATATTCTTGACTATGAAAATTTGATTTCTATTTTCATACTTAAGGAGAATAACCTTGGCTTGGATTTCTCTTAGTCTCAAGTAAGAGCAAGTCTAGAAATATATTTTACTCTACTAACAAAGGTAGAGATCATGGATGTGGCCAAGGTGGTGGTTTTGGTCAAAGTTATGGTGGTGCATAGTAAAATAGAGAAGGAGAATCCCAAGGGAAGGGGGAGCCAAAGAGGGCAAGTTGTAAATATTAATTGACAACAACAAAACTTTGATGATAATATAGAATGCTAGCACCATGGTGAGACATGCTATAAGTGAAGCTCAAATAAAAAATAAAAAAAAAGTAAAAAGAAAATTATGCTTCCACTAGTAAAAGCAATGATAAAAAACGTTAACTTTTTGTCATGTAACACTTTATAAATATTATGACTATTGATGGTTCATGTAAGAATGATGTATGGTATGTAGACTCAGGTGTCTCTAACCACATGACTTCTTGTGGGTAGAGAGTGATTTAGAGAAATGCATGTTCAAATTCTCTAGGCTATGTGGAGACACAGGATGATACAACCCATCCCATTACTCACATTGAAAATGTTCCCTTGAGTATACAGAATATTTAAACAAAGTAGTTGACCAATATGCTGCATGTACCAAATATAACTAAGAATATTATTTCTATTGGTCAGATGGTGGAATGGATATTACAAGTTAAATTCAAATCTGATGGTTATAGAGGACCTTGGAAATTATTACAAGTTGATTGCAAAAGATAAGCATGTTGGAAGATTGTTTAATCTTGATATAGGTCTATCTGAAATGGATGTTGCTATGTTTACACAAGGTTCATGAGTTGTAGCTGAATTGAAATTTGCCATAAGTGGATTGGTCATTAAAAGTATAGCATCTTTAAAAATTGTAGTCGAAACGAATTATGGATGACATATTAAATTTCAAATTTTAGATAGGACATATTGCATGGTATCAAACCAAGTATATCTGAGAAATATTCAAGGTGCTATGCATGTGTATTACAAAGAATTGCTTGAGAAAATAAAAGACTTGTGCCTTCAAGATGGCTTGCCAAAGGACCATTTAGAAGTTGCACAATCTCATGTCCTTGATGGATGCTATATTCTTTCATTAGGGCACATGAGCTTTGGATCTGATTTGGAGTTACAACATATTCTAGAAACCCCTCAAGTTAAATTGGAGACTAGCTTGTACTTTGTAGCTCTTTTGATTTTTTGGAATGAGCTAAGGACTGTTAGCCAAGTTGCTATTCAAGGCCTAAAAGAAGGGGAGTGGTTGGCCTTGATTTGAAGTGGAGGTAGAGGATGATGCAGATTGGAATGGAAAGTCCATTGCATGTTTATGGGGGCTCCATTGCTACAAGGAGATGGAGAGCTTCAGCACATGTTATGTTGGTTAGATATTGCAAGCTTGAGTAATCAGTATGTGATGAGGAAAGAAATGTCAAGGAAAAATTTTAAAGGTTGCTACATGGATTTGAGAGAAGGTTGGTGATTCTGAGAAGGCTTTTTGTAGTAGTGGGGATTGTAGTCAAAATACCTATCATCGTGCACATACTGTTCTATTGTACACACTACAATTGAGATATTCATCACTGAATTAGAAACCTCTGAATGAGTGGGATGGTGGTTTGAGAGTTTAAGGGTTGCAAAAGACGCCTTCAATTGTGAGATGGGTTGTTTATTTCATCAACATCATGAGGACCACTATTTATGAAAGTCTTTGTAAGATTTGGGAAGGTGGAGCAGAGTGCATCTATTGCTCCTTTTGCTGAGTATTGAGAGGCGAGGATAAGGATTGTAATTTAATGAAGAAACTATGTTTGCATCTTGCTTGACACACATGCACTTGTAGTTGTTGAGATGGCAAGCTCAACACGTGCGAACATGGATGATGGACCGCCTGGCTAGATGGGTCCTCACGTCTACACTCAGCATGTTGGTGGTCATTATGATACTCACATGAACAGTGACTAATCACTTATTATATTTAGTTTGTTACACCTACCTATAGCTGGCAAAGATATAGCGCTAATCGATTAGTGTAGTCTGTTATGCACTGTTTGACTCAGTTGGCCACTTTCCTTTATGTTGTATCTTATCTATACTTTGTGTACATTGTATAGTGTGTAGAAGAAGAAGAAGAAACCAGCAAGAAAACGTTTTGGCCTCCATATCTCTTCTTTTGTTCTTAAGTGAGCTTCCTCTTGAGTATACAGTGTGTGTTTGGCGCATCAACTCAAGCACATCCCCCCATCACGTGATTCTTGACATAGTATCAGTGCCACGCCACTGAGAGAGGCTGATTTTGAAGGCTAAAGTGAAGGAGAAGAAGCAAGGTTCGAGCAAGCAAGAAATGGTTAAGAAGCTCTCCCATTCTTTCACTCTCTCTCTTAGATAGTGTCTATGGAGGCACTAGAAGCAGGGTTGAGCAAAAATCTCATATTGTTGTGAGATTTGGTGTGCGAGCAGATGATTGTATATTCTGCAAAAAATTCCTTTAGGGTTAGACCGGTTTTTTTTGGGCATTTGAGGCCATTTTCGGCCCCGTTTTAGAGCCGCAAGGTTGCGGATAGCAATCTCAGGGTACATTGTGATTTTGGCTGTATTGACCAAAAGTGGGTGTGCAGAGGTTACAAATTTCGAATCTGTAATTTTTGAGGTGTTTTCCAATAATAAAACATAAGATTTATCTACAAACAGGTTGCAAATTACATGTGCTATTGAGCAATCAGTGAAAAAGGTTGCTTGGTGTATTGATGTGCACTTGTTGTGAAAGACTGTAAAAGACTAGCTTGCTGTGTTGTATTCTTTTTTGTGATAATGGTAGAGAACAATGGAAATCCCATTATTGAGAAGCTTGACAAGAACAACTACCCTTCATGGAAGTTCCGTATGACAAACTTCCTCATTGGAAAGGGCCTTTATGAGTTTGTT
Organism: Lygodium microphyllum; assembly: GCF_053477565.2. NCBI lineage: Eukaryota > Viridiplantae > Streptophyta > Polypodiopsida > Schizaeales > Lygodiaceae > Lygodium > Lygodium microphyllum. The sequence continues at coordinate 2,042,790 of NC_141143.1, read as the reverse complement.
TCAGGAGAAGAAAATGAGCCAGAGCTGGGTATCCCTTCATCGTTTGCTGCAGATGAGTTAAAGGCATGGAAAGAGTGGAATGCAAAAGACAAAAAGGTGATGTACTGGCTATCTGTAATAATTGATAATACTATGCTCAGACATATCAAGAATGCAAAAACTTTACATGCATCTTGGACAATTTTTGAGAACATATTTTCAGTATACAAAGGCACGAAAGATTCAAATCAAGCAAGAGTGAATAATTCAAGAAAGGGAAAAAATCTATCAATGCGTATGTGTTGAAGGTGAGGAGCATTGCAGATGCTTTAGCAGTGATTGATGCAATGCCTGATGATTTTGTTTGATCCACTTCAGTGGACTCAATAATGAGAAGGCATGGAAATCATTTGTTACTTCAGTATATGTATGGAAGCCATTTCCAGATTTTTATGAGTTACTCAAGTTCAGGAAGGGGACATGGTAGATCCTCTTTGAGAGGCCGTCGTATGGGACGTGCTGGCAATAACCAACAAAACAGGTTCAATCACCAATTTGGTGAAATGCAGGTTTTCAAGAGACCAAGGAAACTTTAGAGGTAGGGGGAGCTCTAGAGGAAGAGGTGTCAAGTTTGTGGGAGAGAAGGAAGAAGTCTCACTTGTAGCTTTCTTGCTTGCACAATGGGGGAATACACACAAAGGTGGAGGCTGAAAACAATTTTCATATTCTTAGTTGTGTAAGCCAAAAAGAACTCAAGTACATAGAAATAGAAGAACCTTATATATGGGTCTCAAACCAAATTCAACTAAGGTGGCATACTAACTGAGCCACGAACTAGAGTAGATAAGGATAGCTATCATCTAGCTATTATTCATGGGCGGTGTACCAACCGCATCTGCAACTGACAAGTCGGTGACATAAATACACAACGGTCACCCTGGCATATCACGAGTGGAGCTCGATATCTCAACACTCCCCCTCGAGCTCAATCCCAATTCTTGCACACCAAGCAGGTCTTTGAACTTGCGCAACTTCTCTGCGCCCAATGCCTTCATAAATATGTCAGCTACCTGATCCTCTGTGCTGACATAAATTAGATCAATAAGACCTAGTAAAAACCTCTCCCGCACATAGTGATAATGCACCTCAATGTGCTTTGTTCTAGCATGATAGACTGGGTTATTTGCCAAGTGTATACTACTCATGTTGTCACAATAAATGACAACTGGCCCATCTGTAGACTGATGCATATCATAAAGTAGCTTATGCAACCAAGCTACCTCACATGCAGCCATTGCTGCACCCCTGTACTCAGCCTTTGTGCTCGACAAGGCAACTGTAGGTTGTTTCTTGCTGCTCCAAGTGACTACAGCACTCCCAAAAGAGAACACATATCCATTGGTAGATCGTCTATTAGAAATACTACCAGCCCAATCAGCATCAGTGTATCCATGCAACTGTATCTGAACCCCAGTCTCATAAAGTAGTCCATACTGCAATGTGGACTTCACATACCTGAGTATGCATCTAGCCGCATCTAAATGCGGTTTCCTTGGAGCCTGCATAAACTGACTTACCAATCCAACAGCATAGCTCAAATCTGGCCTGGTAATAGTCATATAAATCAAACTTCCTACTATGCATCTGTACAGAGTAGGGTCTTCCAGAAGCTCACATGCATCTGCGCTCAACTTCACATTCTGCTCCAAAGGAACTGAAATAGGCTTACAGCCTATCATCCCATATTTGGATAGCATGTCCAATCCATACTGCCTCTGTAAGAGCCATATCCCACTTGGTGATCTAATCACCTCAATGCCTAAGAAAACACAGCTCTCCCAAATCCTTCATCTCAAACTTCTGCTTCAATAGCATTTTCACATGAAGGATATCTTCATCACTATCACCTCTGATAATCAAATCATCAACATAAATGACAAGCAGCATAATACCTTTCTCTGTTTTTCTCACATAAAGTGAGAAATTTGCCTTGGAAATCTGACAGCCAATAGTGACAAGATACTGTCCTATCTTGTCAGACCATGCTCTAGGTGCTTGCTTCAAGCCATACAATGCTTTCTTCAACCTGCAAACAAACTCAGGATGAACAACATGTACATAACCTGGTGGCTGCTCCATATATACATCTTCTTGTAAATCACCATGCAAGAAGGCATTCTTTACATCCATTTGATGTAAATACCATTCCTTTGATGCAGCCATAGCAATGACTGCTTTTACGGTTGCCATCCTTGCAACCGAACTGAATGTTTCTTCATAATCAATGCCATATGTTTGTGCATACCCCTTGACTACTAATCTTGCCTTGTATCTGTTCACAGAACCATCTGCATTGTGCTTCACCTTATATACCCACTTACAACCAATTGCATTCTTACCTTTAGGCAAAGGTACCAATTCCCATGTAGCATTTACTTCCAAGGCATCCATTTCTTCATCCATGGATTTCTCCCATTTTTCTTTTCCCATGGCTTGCTCAAAAGAAGTGGGTTCTGGTTCCTATATCACTTTGACCATATATGCATAGTGAATGGCTGTAAATCCATCATATTTCATCCTATCCACAAGATACCTAGCTTTAGTAGACCTGCGCAAAGTAGGTTCACTCCCAGGTACTCTCAAAACATCCCTGGTCTTCCTTACTCCAGGTGTAACAATAGAAGGAATACCCAACTCATCATCAATGCTCTGTTCTGAGCCATTGGATTCACCATCCACATAAGAATGACCTGCATTCACATCAAACATGGGCTGATCTACCTTCTCTTTTCCTTTTCGTGATACCTGCATACCACTATCTGCATTGCTTTGAGAAGGTTCTCCTGATCTCAATCTGCCTGTCCATGGTGAAGAATGTGAACCACTGCTACAGGACGCTCCAGGTCCACTAATATCTTGTGACTGCTGCTGTGAATTCTGTGCAGCATTACCATTTTGTGCATCTACATCATCAATCACATTTACTGGTATATACCAGCTACTCATCTCATAAAAAACAACATCTTTGCTCACTGTAAACTTACGAGTAGAAGGGTTATAATATCTATACCTAGAGTTACCACGTCCTCCTCCATAGGACTGGTTTTCTTGAGTTTGCTGCATATTTTGATTTCTACCACGGCCTCCAGATCGGCCTCCTCTACCTCTGCCTCTACCTCTTCCAGCATTTGAGTAGAAGACAGCTTCTTTTGAAGTTCCTCCTAAAGAAGATGCACTACCATTTCTCTGCTCCTCAGAAATTAGAAGAGCAATCAACTCCTCAAAATCAGGAAATCTTTCACGGACTGAAATGGATGTTTGGAACTGTGCATAATCCTTTCCTAGACCATTCAAGGTCACAGAAACTAAATCATCATCTTCCACTGGCGACCCAATGGAAGCAAGTGCATCTGCAATCTTCTTCACCTTCATGTGGTAGTCATTGATGCTCATATTTTCTCTTTGCACATTGTGCAACTCTTGCTTGAGTTGCATTTTCATGGCTTGCGTATTTGTGCTATACATTTTTGACAAAGTATCCCATGCCTCCTTTGGCGTACTTGCATCTTGAATATGCACAATCATAGAGTCTGAAATGCTGATAGACAGCTAGTACATAACTTTCATGGCTCTCTCATGCCATGCTTTAAATGCTTGCATTTGCTGTTGATTGGGAACATCAGGAAGAACTGGTTCTTCTCCATTTCCTACAACAAATTCTCAATATCCTTTTCCCATAAGGAAATTCGTCATTCTAAACTTCCATGCTTGGAAGTTGTTCTTGTCAAGCTTTTCAGTGACAATCTATGAAAGAGAATCAGACGCCATTACAGAACACTGCAAAAAATTCTGTCACTGCAAAGAACACAACTTCAGCCTCACAAGGGCAAATATGCAAAACTGATGAAAGTGGTATTTGACCACACAATCACTTCCTAGTGACGATTTTGCATCAACAAGCAACAAGGATGATTCTGTAACTTCCAATGTCTATGCACATAGGCATACGATGCAATTTCTATAGTAACTTTTCACCGACCTGTAGAACAATGGTTGCATAGCATAAAACATGACCTTTTTCTGAGTGCATGCAGAACACTTCTGCCTCCAAAACGGGCCCCGAAATGGCCTCAAATAAAAAAAACTGAGACAATACACTCTTGCACTTTCCGGCTTCACCGCGAAGGGTGTCTCAACCTGAGACAATACACTCTTGCACTTTCCGGCTGTGCTACCTGCAGAGACTTGCTCCCAAAACAGAAAAATGAAAGCAACACTGGTCCTCTTACCAGAACACCGCGAACTTGGCTTGCTTTCTTGAGCTCCTTACCACGAACAAGGCTCTGATACCATGTCAAGATTGTGGGAGAGAAGGAAGGAGTCTCACTTGTAGCTTTCTTGCTTGCACAATGGGAGAATACACACAAAGGTGGAGGCTGAAAACAGTTTTCCTCTTCTTAGTTGTGTAAGCCAAAAAAAACTCAAGTACATAGAAATAGAAGAACCCTATATATGGGTCTCAAACCAAATTCAACTAACTAAGGTGGCATACTAACTGAGCCACGAACTAGAGTAGATAAGGATAGCTCATCTAGTTATTATTCATGGGCGGTGTACCAACCGCATCTGCAATTGACAAGTCAATGACATAAATGCACAATGGTCACCCTGGCATATCACGAGTGGAGCTCGATATCTCAACAAGAGGTGGATGGAAGAATAGAGGTTCTAGAAATTCTGCTCTATTTTTTGCCATTATTGTGTCAAAACAGGCCATATTGCAGCCCATTGTCATGCTAAGAAGGATGATATTCGCAGTGGTAAATTGCAGCAAGGAAACTATGCATCGTCTTCACGACAGTATGAAGACAAAAATGAGCGCTTGTTTGTTATGCAGTATATGATGAATGTAGTTACAAGAAAGGGGACATATGATGATGTATGGCATGTCGATTCAGGTGCATATAATCATATGACCAGTCATGTTGAATGGTTTGGAGAAATGCAAGACTTAAAAAATCCAGGTTATGTGTAGGCGGGTGATGATTCCTGCCACCCAATTTCACACATTGGAAAGGTTCCCTTGTCTTTGCATGATGGCCAGACAAAGAGTTTGACAGATGTATTACATGTGCCATCAATCACAAAGAATCTAGTGTCTGTTGGCCAAATGGTAGAGTAAGGGTTGCAGGTCCGATTCAATGTAAAATGTTATTTTGTCGAAAACTTTAATGATAAGTGCATGCTGTTGGTTGCAAAAGGAAGCAGAGTTGGCCGCATGTTCACTTTAGATGATACTAGAATTCTTGCAATGGATGCTGTTGTATGCTAAAGGAAAAGGAGTAGTTGCAGATATTGAGATATGGCATAAACGTATTGGACATGCAAATGTGCAAAGGTTGAAATTAATGCAGTCTAAAGGATTGGTTACACAGTTGCCTTCTTTTAAAGTTAGAGAATTGCATAAAGTTTGTGAAGTATGCCAATTTGGTAAGCAGGCAAGACAACCCTTCTCGCATGACAAAGAAGTGAGCAGAAATATTCTTGATGTAGTGCATACAGATGTTTGGGGGCTGACACACAATGTATCTCTTGATGGTAGAAAATACTTTGTCACATTTATTGATGACTGTTCAAAGAAGCTATGGGTATATTGCATGAAGGAAAAGAGTGATGTATTTGAGCACTTCAAATCTTTCAAGGCAGTTGTTGAAACAAAAATAGGCTTGAAAGTAAAGTGCTTGAGATGAGATGGAGGGGGAGAGTACCTCTCTAAAGAGTTTAGTTTCTTCTTGAGGACTCATGGGATAAAGAGGAAATTTACTTGTAGGTATACCCCACAACAAAATGGGGTTGCATAAAGAAAAAACAAGCATATTGCAGAAGTTGCACGAGAGTTAATGGTTGAAAAGAATATGCCAAAACATTTTTGGTCTGAAGTTGTTCATATTGCTATCTATACTATGAACAAAACCCCCACAGTTGTAGTTTATGGGATGACTCTCTAAGAATGCTTTACTAGCAAGAATCCCGATGTATCACACTTGAAGGTATTTGGATGCGTTGCATATGTTCATGTGCTAGATGAGCTAGGAAAGAAGCTTGATCCAAAGGCTGAAGAATGTATTTTTATTGGATACTCTTTAGAGCAGAAAGGGTATTGTTGTTATAACCCTGTTAGAGGTGAGTTCAGAGTGATCATGGACATTATTTTTTATGAGATGAGCAGTTGGTATGCATCTACTGGTGATGTATTGGATGATGATCATGATCATGATAGCTATCTGTAGAAAGAAAAGCAAGAATCACGAAGTCTTAGTGGACTAGAAACATCATCTGGTACTACACCTACAATGAGCCCTTGGTTTGGGAGACTAAGGAGTAGCCCCACATCTTCAGGTATATCTATAAGTATTGCACGAAAAGACAAAGGAAAGAAGAAAGTACTGGATGGTAATGATGCATCTACTAGTCATTTGGGGTTTGATGGAGATTCTAGTGGTTCAAAGAGTTTCGATGATGAGCTTGGTATTCCTTCAATCAGGACACCAAGTGTACTAAGAACTCATAGTAATGTAAAGGCTCCATTGAGTGATCCAGTGGTACACAGGTCTAGCAAGGCAAGATACCCTATTAAAAGGTTTGGCTTTGAAGGTTATGCAGCTCACCATTATTCTTATATGGTGAAACTAGTTGAGGATGTTGAGCCCACTTGTTTTGAGGATGTTATTAGTCATGCTCACTGGGATGCAACAATAGATGAGGAGATGGTTGTACTAGAAGCCAATAAGAATTGGGATTTGGTACCCTTTCCTAAGGAAAAGAAAGCTATTGGGTGTAAGTGGATTTACAAAGTCAAGCATAATGTCACTGGTTAAGTTAACAGGTATAAGGCTAGGCTAGTTGTTGCAAAAGGCTATGCTTAAACATATGGCATAGATTATGAAGAGACATTCAGTCCACTTGCTAGGATGGCAACTGTTAGCTGTGTGATTGCCTTGGCAGCAGCCAAAGGTTGGAGTTTGCAATAAATGGATGTTAAGAATGACTTCTTGCATGGTGAATTTCAAGAAGTGTATATGGAGCAGCCAGCAGGTTATGAGGATCTAGAGCATCCCACATATGTGTACAAGTTAAAGAAGGTGCTCTATGGACTGAAGCAAGCACCTAGAGCATGGTCTGACAAGATTGGAGAGTATCTTGTCAATATTGGATTTTGTATTTCTAATGCTGATCACTCACTTTATGTGAGAAAGGGATATGCAGCTTTGGTCATCATAGTCATCTATGTGGATGACTTGATTATTATAGGTGACAGTGCCAATGGGATTGCTGAAGTTAAGGACTTCTTGAAGAAGAAGTTTGAGATGAAGGATTTGGGTGAGTAGAGATACTTTCTTGGTATTGAGGTGATCAGATGTGATGATGGTATATGGCTATCACAAAGGCAGTATGGCTTGGATATGCTATCCAAGTATGGTATGACAACATGTAAGCCCCTTTCAGTACCATTGAAGCAAAATGTGAAGTTGAGTGCTGATGTTAGGGATGTGATAGAAGACCCTACTATGTTCAGGAGGATAGTAGGGAGTTTGATTTACATGACTATCACAAGGCCAGACTTAAGCTATGTTGTTGTCCTTGTCAGTCAGTTTATGCAGATGCCTAGAAAGCTTCATTTGGATGTAGTTAGATGTATATTGAGGTATGTGAAGTCCACTTTACATTATGGACTTTTTTATGAGGCAGGTAATGACGTACAGGTCTTTGGATACACAGATGTAGATTGGGTAGGTAGCATGTCAGACAAAAGATCTACAAGTGGATTCATGTTTTCCCTTGGTAGTGCAGCAGTTACATGGAGTAGCAAAAAGAAACCTGCGGTTGCTTTATTGAGTATAGAGGTTGAGTATAGAGGTGCTGCTATGGCAGCATGTGAGGTGGTATGGTTGAAAAAGTTATTAGATGATTTGGACCTGCAGGGAGATGGTCCAGTTATTATTCATTGTGACAACGTGAGCAGCATACAGCTAGCTAGGATTCCAGTGTTCCATGCTAGGACAAAACACATTGAGGTGCACTACCACTTTGTGAGAGAGAAGGTACTTGCAGGAGAGATTGACTTAGTATATGTTAGGACACAGGATCAGATGGCTGACATTTTCACACAAGGCATTGGATGCAAAGAAGCTTCGAAAGTTTCGAATCTTACTTGGAGTTGTAAAGATAGAGTTGAGCTTGAGGGGGAGTGTTGAGATGGCAAGCTCAACACATGCAGACATTGATGATGGACCGCCTGGCTAGATGGGTCCGCATGTCTACACTTAGCATGTTGGACCTGGTCATTATGATACTCACATGGACACTAACTTATCACTTATTATATTTAGTTTGTTACACCTACCTACAACTGGCAAAGATATAGTGCCAGTCGATTAGTGTAGTCTACTATGCACTGTTTGACTTAGTAGACCACTTTCCTTTATGTTGTATCTTATCTATTCTTTGTGTACATTGTATAGTGTGTGGAAGAAGAAGAAGAAATCATCAAAAAAACGTTTTGTCCTCCATCTCTCTTCTTGTGTTCTTGAGTGAGCTTCCTCTTGTGTATACAGTGTGTGTTTGGCTCAACAGCTCAAGTCCGTCCCCCCAGCACAAGATTCTTGACAATAGCTAGGTTAGACACTATTTTTTTAGTGCATTCAAAATTTTGTGTGTTGCATAGTTTGTGTGATTACATGGCATGGATTCCGGATTTGCACTTGTTTTCAAATCAATTGTGACTGAAGACGAAGTTCAATTTCAAAGCATGCTTTCACATAGGACATATTGCATGGTATCAAAGCAAGTATATCTGAGAAATAGTTGTTGAGAATTAGGTAATCACACCCAATGTAGCCTCTTTGTATGGAGCAATTGGGCCAAGGGAAATGCAAGAAATGTAGGAGAAGGGATTGAATCCCATAAGCACAGTGGTGAGAAGTGCTACCTACCCAAAAGACTATAAAGCATTGTACTTTCCTATCATTTGAATGGAATGTCATTGTAAATTTTGTCCCTTTAGTCATGTCCTTGTCTACACACACAAGATTGTGTTTATGAGTCTAAGCTTCCATCTTGGAACCTAATTCACTTGTGTGACAGACATTATCTCTAAGTCAATGTTATCATGAGTCTTCTCTTTCTCTTTCATTTGCCATAGCCATGCTCTAGATCCATGCTTCTCAACAATAGTCACAGTGCTATACATGTGTAATGCAAAGGATCCTTTGAGAGAATAAAATACTTGTGCATTCAAGATGGTTTGCCCAAGGACCACTTAGAAGTCACACAATCTCATGTCCTTGATGGATGCTATGTTCTTTCATTAGGGAACATGAGCTTTGCATCTGATTTGGAGTTACAAAATATTCTAGAAGCCCCTCAAGATAAATTGGAGACTAGCTTGTAGTTTGTAGATCTTTTGATTTCTTGCAATGAGCTGGGTGCTCATAGCCAAGTGGCTATCAATGACTTAAAATAAGGGGAGTAGTCGGCCTTGATTTGAAGTGGAGGTAGAGGATGACACATGTATGGGGTGATGCTGATTGGTAGGGAAAGTCCATTGCATACTTATGGGGGCTCCATTGACTGCAAGGAAATGGAGAGCTTCAACGTAGATTATTTTGGCTAAGTATTGCAAGCTCAAGCTATCAATATGTGATTAGGAATGAAACGTCACAACAGAAGTTTAGAGGTTGCTACATGGATTTAAGAATAGGTTGGCGATTCTTCTAAGGAGGCGCTTTGTAGTAGTGGGGATTGTAGTCATAATACATATCATTGTGCACATACTGTTCTATTTTAAGCATTAGAGTTGGAATATTCATAAAAAATTAGGAACCTTTGAATGAATGGGAAAGGTGGTTGGAGAGTTTGAGGGTAAAAGACGCCTTTAATTGTGAGATGGGTTGCTCACCTAGTCAAAATCATGAGGACCACTATTTATGGAAGTCTTTGTAAGATTTGGGAAGGTGGAGAAAAGTGCATCTATTGTTGTATTCGTTGAGTGTTGAGAGGTAAGGTTAAGAATTGTAATTTAACGAAGAAAATGTGTTTGCATCATGCTTGATACCTAGGCTAGACACTATTTTTTTAGTGCATTCATTGTTTTGCATATTGCATTGTTTGTGTGATTGCATGGCATGGAGTCCATATTTGTACTTGCTTTCAAATCAAGTGTGACACTGAGCATAGAGTTCAATTCCAAAGCATGTTTTCATATAGGAAATATTGCATGGTATCAATTTAGGTATATCTAAGAAATAAACAGGGTGTTGTTCATGTGAATTGCAAAGGATCATTTGAGAGAATAAAATATTTGTGCCTTCAAAATAGCTTGCAAAATGACCATTTAGAAGTCACACAATCTCATGTCCTTGATGGCTGCGACGTTCTTTCATTAGGGCCCATGAGCTTTGTGACAACACCTAGAAACATGAAAAACTTGCAAACTTTTTTAACAAACTTGTATCAATCTAACATATTATTACCATATTTTTGAATTAATTTGATATAGGTGTGGTGGTAGTCATTGTCTTTGGAGAATGATCTTCATAGTCTAGGCAAAAGGAAAATGTTGGTTCAAAGGAAGTTATTGCATGAGAAGCAGGTGTAATTTAGATTTTTGGGCCCGTTTATGTGCAAGAATGGCTGAGGAGTATGAGTTCTTACATATAGGCATTGGTGACTTACTTAGAGCAGAAGTAAAGAAGAATTCTAGCATAGGGAAGAAAGTGTTAGAGCTTATGAAGGAAGGAAATTTGGTCCCAAAGCACATCCCCTTGAATCTTTTGAAAGCTAACATGAAAACTAAGCTCAACGTCGTTGTGGATGGATATCCTAAAACACTCTAACAAGCAACTACTTTTGAGAAAGATGTTTGCCACATGGATATGGTGGTTTACCTTGAGCGCCCTAGTGATAAAATGGAGGAAAGGCTTCTACATTGTGCACAAAGTAGTGAGTAGATCATAAGTCAGAGATCATCCAAAAGAATTTGGATACTTTCAATTTTGAGTACCTCCCTGTAGTTTTACACTTTGAGGCTTTACATCCTTGAAACTTTAGGATGATCAAAGCTCGTTCATTACAAAAAATGGAGGTGTTTTTGGAAGTTGCAAGCCATCTTAAAGAGATGTTTGGTTTATGAGGTCAAGAGCATCTTTATGCATAAGAAACATGATTGCACCCAAATAGTGTACATCTTTATTTTAGGTGGACTGGGTAGTGGAAAAGGGACCGAATGCAAACAAACGGTGAGAAACTTTGGATACACACATATCTCAACTTGAGACTTACTTTGAAACAAGGTGAAGTTTGCAATAAGTCTTGGAAAAGATGGGGAGAAAATCATGAAGATCGTTGCAACCAAATGGGGGAGGGGCAGAATTTGGAAGTTCAAGGAGATTAAAGGTTAGGAGAAGAATATTAATTTGAAGGAGAAAAAATAAAAAATAAAAGGGGGGGCCTTTGGGTAGTAGAATTGTGTGATGAGAAGAGACACCATGGAGAAGGAGAGAATGTCCATCTTGAGGCCATTGAGAAAGAAAAAGGACGTGAGGTAGAAGTAGATGAGGGATGCCAAGAAGGGAAGGGACATAAGAAAATGATGGTGTAGGAAGGGGGTGTTAGAAAAGTGGCCACATGGATATGAAGGAAGAGAGGAGATTTTCGAAATACTAGGGTATGAGAGGAAGGCGCCACTGTGAGCATCAATCAGCTTCTTCATCTCCTCTCATCAATCCTCATTCTCTTCATCATGCTTCCTATTGCCTTTTTAGCCGAGAGGGAGAGGAAGAGAAGAAAGGAATTGAGTTGGTCATCGCCATCTTCATTTCCTCTCAACCTCCATAGCCATTGCTTTCATCATTGCCTCCTTTCGGTTCAACAATGACACATAATACCCCCAAGCAAGCAATATAAAACTAATCTATTGCAAATTAATGATACAGAAGCAAAAGGCTCGGTGATCGGTGTTGATGAATTGTCATTCTCTTTCCTCTTCTCAAATCCATGGATCATTTATCTTTTATTGTATTCTAATCGAGGCGGCATTAGTTGAGACAATCCTAGGACATGGAGGATCCAATAGACGACAATATGGTAGTCCATTTTGATTAGTTGATGGAAAAGAAACCATTTATTAGGCCTCTCCTTTAACCTTTGTAACAAGAATACATTAAAAGAACCATTAGGCCCTAATTCTTACATACTATGTAAAGTACAATTGTGCAAACACAAACTATGAGATGTCAAGGACAGAGAGAAGTGGAAGAAATTATGGAGTGATCAAATTGGTAGATATCCTTTCTTGGATTGCTAGACTGCGAAGAGACGACTTCTAAAGGCATGATTACGATCTGCATATTACCAAGTGTCTTGTTTAGTTTAACAAAAATAAACAGTGCAACATTAAAATTTTCTTAGCTTAAATTTATTACGCAATGCTTCAAAGCCTAATTTCTCACTTTGAATGGGTGGTTATATTTATTTATCTCTGATTTAATTTTTAAAAAATAGAAGAATACTAACAATGCTTGAAAACTGTTCTAAAATTGTCTATAAAAATTATTATAAAACTTATAAGTGAATATTTATTACATTTTATATTTTTCTGATAAATTTTACACCATAATTTCTTTTTCTTTTTTGAGAATTTTAATAGAATATTTAGTATTTTTTTAAAATTTAAAAAGTGATTTTTAAATAAAATAAGAGTTTTTATTGATACAAAAGTATGTTTCCATATCATAAAGTGATGGTATTTCATGAAGAAGTTAAGAATACTATTCTTGATTTTTAGTAAAAGTTCTAAAATTTTAGAGAAAAAATAAAATTAAATACATTTTCCAAGAAAATATTCACATGAGAACATTGTGTTTGTGCTTTTATACAAAATAAGAACATATGCACTACGCTAAACTTGTGTGAAATAGGGATAAGAAAAATGTATGATAATTATTTTATTAATTTTAATATTGATAAATTGGTTGTGATCAATAAAAAATAAATAATATGGGATAAATTTTAATTAAAATGTTATATAAAATTTTACAAACAAAACTTAAATTCATAGTTGATTAATGTGATGACATGAGGATAAGCCTCGGTATCAAGTTGAAATTCTATATTCTATTTCATAAACATCATTTGGATGCTTGAACTTAATCAAGAGAGGAGGGCCAATAGTGAATTTACCAATTAGGAAAAATTCCAGGTTTCTAAAGAAAATGAATTTTATGTGTGGATACGCTAGAGGGGGAAATGAGATTTTATTCATCTTGTTTTCTACTTAGTTTTATAAGAAATAAAAGAATGACGTGTTTATCGAATTTGAAATGAATAAATTGTTTAAAAATTTTAAAGCACGACGATGAATTTCATTTTTACGGAGAGGGGTACTTATGTATTGAAAATGAAATTAAGATTTTTGGGTTTTAAGGAATGTTCAATTGATTTCTTTTGAACATTTTCATTTTAACCATAAATAAAAATAAATAATTTATTAAAAGGTAGAGAAAACTATAATAAAGAATTTAAATGGAGTATAACTATAGATAAAAAAGATCTATATTCAAAAACAAACTTCTTTAAAGTTCAACAAACTACAACTTTCGAATAAACCGCCACGAGTATGGCACGAGTAAGTTATGAGGAGCCGTCCTCGAAAGATAGGGGGAGACTATAGTTTTCCTAGGATTGGAATTCTAGTGCCCAATCTAGAGACCTACCTATGAGCGATTATTAAACAAAGAGAAATAAAAGAATCTGAGTAGACTCACTTATTTCTTAGACATTGAGCGATATTAGTTTGACTAGTACATCAAAAGAGTGTCATAAATACCTGGAAGGCTAGACAGAGTTATCGAAATTAGTGACAAATATCACCTATCTAGTGCAACAATTCTTTGGAGTTCACTTAGAAACTTAGCTAAAAGTGACTTGGTTTTTGGTCGGTCACTTTGGATTTGATGTGGAGTTACAAAATATTATCAAGTCCTCTCAAGATAAATTGGAGACTATCTTGCAATTTATAGCTCTTTTGATTTTTTGGAATGAGCCAAAGGTTGAAAGCCAAGTGGCTATCAAGGCCTTAAAATAAGGGGAGTAGTCGGCCTTGATTTGAAGTGGAGGTAGAGGATGATAATGTATGGGCTGATGCTGATTGGCACAGAAAGTCCACTACATGTTTATGGGGGCTCCATTGACTGCGAGGAGTTGGAGAGCTTGGACGTAGATTATGTTGGTCGGGTATTGCAAGCTCAAGTTATTGATATGTGAAGAGGGAAAAAATGTCAATGTAGAAGTTGAAAGGTTGCTGCATGGATTTGAGAGTAGGCTGGTGATTCTGAGGAGGCTTTTTGTAGTAGTGGGGATTGTAGTCTCAAGCAGACATAGTATAGAAAGAGCCAGTTTGGCTACTATTTTGAATATGGTGGTTGTTTCTCAAAACAATAACACTCTAAAGGGGAGGTGCATCTTATGATGGTCATTGATGATAGTGCATAGTGTGGACACTATATAGTGAGAATGTGGTTTGGTGGCACCACATGCACACTTGTTTTTGGGTGATCTGAGTGATGAAAATGAATTGTCTTGGGTATCAATGAGTACAGCTCTAGATTTGCAAACCTTTGAAATTGAACAAGATTTTACAATAGCATAAAAAAGTCTTTATTTTAGTCAGGAACAAGAAGAATGCTGCCGTGAGGAGAAGCAACACTGGGTGCTAGATGTGAAGCAATAACAAACTGCTCTACATGTGTATGTGATTTTCGAACATTCCTAAGATGGCATCATTGTAGGAACTGTGGTGATGTATTTTGTGACAAGTGAATTTGTGGAAGAATATCATTAATTTTAGATGAAGATACACTAGTTATTCATGTGTGTGATCACTATGTGGTAGATGTAACTCAAGGACTAAGTAATGCAAGAGAGTTTAGTAACAAGCCACTTCCATGAAGTAATGAAGATCTAGCAAAGAAAATTGAGGAGGAGCTAGAATGTAATGCCTCAAATAGGCCAAGTGTTATGGCTTGATTAAATAATGAAGCTTCCTAGCATGCATTATTTCAATCACAAAAAGACAATCAACTAGGAGAATAACTTACCATCTAATTATTAGCATTGGTTGTATGGAATCATCAGGGGTTGTTTATTATCAGCAAATAGATCTAGAGACAAGTTGTTTGGGAGATCTCTAAAGGATGGCTTCAATGGTTCCATGATGGTTCAGGCTATTAGACATCGATAGCTAGTTCTTAAGGTGGGTGGCCCATGGGGGGATATTAAGCAAGTGCATAAGTGTAGAGAAGCTGTTGAGATATCGAGCTCCACTCGTGATATGCCAGGGTGACCGTTGTGCATTTATGTCACTGACTTGTCAATTGCAGATGCGGTTGGTACATCGGCCATGAATAATAGCTACATGACAGCTATCCTTATCTACTCTAGTTCGTGGCTTAGTTAGTATGCCACCTTAGTTAGTTGAGTTTGGTTTGAGACCCATATATAGGGTTCTTCTATTTCTATGTACTAGAGTTCTTTTGGCTAACACAACTAAGAAGAGGAAAATTGTTTTCAGCCTCCACCTTTGTGTGTATTCCCCCATTGTGCAAGCAAGAAAGCTACAAGTGAGACTCCTTCCTTCTCTCCCACAATCTTGACATGGTATTAGAGCCTTGTTCGTGGTAAGGAGCTCAAGAAAGCAAGCCAAGTTCGTGGAGTTCTGGTAAGAGACCAGTGTTGCTTTCATTCTTCTATTTTGGGAGCAAGTCTCTGCAGGTAGCACAGCCGGGAAGTGCAAGAGTGCATTGTCTCAGGTTGAGACGCCTTTTGCAGTGAAGCAAGAGGGCAGTATATGTTGCGGGAGAGGGCTTTAGCCCTTGATGACCCTGTTTTTTTTTATTTGAGGCTATTTCGGGGCCTGTTTTGGAGGCGGCAGTTTTCTGCATGCACTCAGGAAAAGGCCCAGTTTTATGCTGTGCGACCACTGTTCTATAGGTCAGTGAAAAGTTACTGTAGAAACCACATCGTATGCCTGTGCACAGAGACATTGGGAGTTACAAAATCATCCTTGTTGCCTGTTGATGCAAAATCATCACTAAGAAGTGACTGTGTGGTCAAATACCACTTTCGTCAGTTTTGCAGATTTGCCCTTGTGAGGCTGAAGCTGTGTTCTTTGCAGTGACAGAATTTTTTGCAGTGTTCTGTAATGGCGTCTGATTCTCTCTCACAGATTGTCACTGAAAAGCTTGACAAGAACAACTTCCAAGCATGGAAGTTTAGAATGACGAATTTTCTTATGGGAAAAGGATATTGGGAATTTGTTGCAAGAAATGAAGAAGAACCAGTTCTTGCTGATGTTCCCAATCAACAGCAAATGCAGGCATTCAAAGCATGGCATGAGAGAGCCAGGAAAGTTATGTACTGGCTGACTATCAGCATTTTAGACTCTATGATTGTACATATTTAGGATGCAAGTACGCCAAAGGAGGCATGGGATACTCTGTCAAAAATGTATAGCACAAATACACAAGCTAGGAAAATGCAGCTCAAGCAAGAGTTGCACAATGTGCAAATATGAGCATCAATGACTACCACATGAAGGTGAAGAAGATTGCAGATGCACTTGCTTCCATTGGGTCGCCAGTGGAAGATGATGATTTAGTTTCTGTGACCTTGAATGGTCTAGGAAAGGATTATGCACAGTTCCAAACATCCATTTCCATCCGTGAAAGATTTCCTGATTTTGAGGAGTTGATTGCTCTTCTAATTTCTGAGGAGCAGAGAAATGGTGGTGCATCTTCTTCAGGAGGAACTTCAAAAGAAGCTGTCTTCTACTCAAATGCTGGAAGAGGTAGAGGCAGAGGTAGAGGAGGCCGATCTGGAGGCCGTGGTAGAAATCAGAATATGCAGCAAACTCAAGAAAACCAGTCCTATGGAGGAGGACGTGGTAACTCTAGAGGCAGGGGGAGCCAAAGAGGTCGTGGTGGATGGCAAAGAGGCCAAAATGCAAACAGTAATGTTGAATGCTACTACTATGGTAAAATGGGTCATATGGCTAAAGACTCTTATAAAAAGCAGAATGACATAATGAATGGAAAACTGCAACAAGGGAATTATGCATCTTCTAGTAGACAGGGTGATGATAGAAATGAGCATTTGTTTATGGTGCAGCACATGAACAATTCTGTGACAAGTGCAGAAGAAAGCAACGATGTATGGTATGTTGACTCAGGTGCATCAAACCACATGACAGGTCATGCAGAATGGATGGAGGATGCAAGGAAAATGGAAAAACGAGGATTTGTGGAGACTGGTGATGATACTACACATCCTATTGTGCAGATTGGAAAAATTCATTTGTCTATGCAGGATGGGAAAAAGAAATACATGTCCGATGTATTTCATGTCCCGAATATCACCAAGAATCTGGTTTTTGTTGGTTAAATGGTTGAATAGGGCTTGCAGGTATATGAAAAATAAAGGTCACTTGATAGCAAAAGGAAAGAAGAAGGGCAGAATGTTTACGTTGGATGCAGACATGTCTGAATTGAGTGCAGCAATGTTTGCACATGGGACCGGTGAAGTTGCAGATATTGATATCTGGCATAAACGCATTGGTTGTGTGAATATACAGTGACTTAAATCAATGCAGGCCCAAAATATTGTTGCAGGATTGCCTAAATTCAAGGTTGCAGAAATGCATAAGGTATGTGAAGCCTACCAATTTGGAAAACATGCAAGAAAACCATTTTCTAGACATGTTCAAGAGAGTAAGAAGCCATTGGAATTAATCCACTCTGATGTGTGCACTACTAAAGCTGTATCTCTTGGAGGCTATCATTATTTTGTCACTTTTATTGATGATTATAGCAGAAAAGTTTGGGTGTATTTTATGAAAAAGAAAAGTGAAGTTTTTGGGCATTTCAAAACTCTTAAAGCTATGGTTGAAAAAGAAACAGGCCTGCAAATAAAACACCTAAGGTCAGATGGAGGGGGAGAGTACCTCTTAAATGAGTTTGCAAGGTTCCTGTAGGAGCATGGCATAAAGCAGCAATATTCATGCAGTCATACGCCACAACAAAATGGAATTGCAGAAAAGAAAAATAGGCATATTGGAGAGGTATCTCGTACCATGCTCAACGAAAAAGACTTGCCAGATTTTTACTGGGCTGAAGCAGTTGCTACAGCAGTCTATATAATGAACATGACTCCCACTGTAGCAATACATGGGATGACTTTAGAGGAGAGGTATACTGGTAGGAAACCAGATATTTCTCATTTGAAATTTTTTGGTTGCATTGCCTATGTACATGTGCCAGATGAGTTGAGATCCAAGTTGGATCCAAAAGCTGAGAAGTGCATCTTTATTGGTTACTATCTGCAGCAGAAAGGGTATAGATGCTATAACCCTTCTACTTGTAAGTTTACAGTGAGCAGAGATGTTGTCTTTGATGAGATGAGTAGCTGGTATAAACCAGTAAATGTGATTGATGATGTAGATGTACAAAATGGTAATGCTGCACAGAATTCACAGCAGCAGTCACAAGATATTAGTGGACTTGGAGCATCCTCTAGCAGTGGTTCACATTCTTCGCCATGGATAGGCAGATTGAGATTAGGAGAATCTTCTCAAAGCAATGTAGATAGTGGTATGCAGGTATCACGAAAAGGAAAAGAGAAGGTAGATCAGCCCATGTTTGATGTGAATGCAGGTCACTCTTATGTGGATGGTGAATCCAGTGGCTCAGAACAGAGCATTGATGATGAGTTGGGTATTCCTTCTATTGTTACACCTAGAGTAAGGAATACCAGGGATGTTTTGAGAGCACCTGGGAGTGAACCTACTTTGCGCAGGTCTACCAGAGCTAGGTATCCTATGGATAGGCTGAAATATGACGGATTTACAGCCATTCACTATGCATATATGGTCAAAGTGATACAGGAACCAGAACCCACTTCTTTTTAGCAAGCCATGGGAAAAGAAAAATGGGAGAAAGCCATAGATGAAGAAATGGATGCCTTGGAAGAAAATGCTACATGGGAATTGGTACCTTTGCCTAAAGATAAGAATGCAATTGGTTGTAAGTGGGTCTATAAAGTGAAACACAATGCAGATGGTTCTATGAATAGATACAAGGTAAGATTAGATGGCATTGATTATGAAGAAACATTCAGTCCGGTTGCAAGGATGGTAACCATAAGAGCAGTCATTGCTATGGCTGCATCAAAGGGATAGTCTTTACATCAGATGGATGTAAAGAATGCCTTCTTGCATGGTGATTTGCAAGAAGAGGTCTATATGGAGCAGCCACCAGGTTATGTGCATGCTGTTCATCCTGAGTTTGTTTGCAGGTTGAAGAAAGCCTTGTATGGCTTGAAGCAAGCACCTAAAGCATGGTCTGACAAGATAGGACAGTATCTTGTCACTATTGGCTTTCAGATTTCCAAGGCAGATTTCTCACTTTATGTGAGAAAAAAAGAGAAAGGTATTATGCTACTTGTCATTTATGTTGATGATTTGATTATGACAGGTGACAGTGATGAAGATATCCTTCATGTGAAAATGCTATTGAAGCAGAAGTTTGAGATGAAGGATTTGGGAGAGTTGCGTTATTTCTTGGGCATTGAGGTGATTAGATCACCAAGTGGGATACAGCTCTTGCAGAGGCAGTATGGATTGGACATGTTGTCCAAATATGGGATGACAGGCTGTAAGCCTATTTCAGTTCCTTTGGAGCAGAATGTGAAGCTGAGCGCAGATGCAGGTGAGCTTCTAGAAGACCCTACTATGTACAGACGCATAGTAGGAAGTTTGATTTATATGACTATTACCAGGCCCGATTTGAGCTATGCTGTTGGACTGGTAAGTCAATTTATGCAAGCTCCAAGGAAATCGCATTTGGATGCGGCTAGACGCATACTCAGATATGTGAAGTCCACATTGCAGTATGGACTATTTTATGAGACTGGGGTTCATATACAGTTGCATGGATACACTGATGCTGATTGGGCTGGTAGTATTTCTGATAGACGATTTACCAGTGGGTATGTGTTCTCTTTTGGGAGTGCTGCAGTCACTTGGAGCACTAAGAAATAGTCTACAGTTGCCTTGTCGAGGAGAGAGGCTGAGTACAGGGGTGCAGCAATGGCTGCATGTGAGATAGCTTGGTTGCATAAGCTACTTTATGATATGCATCAGTCTACAGATGGGCCAGTTGTCATTTATTGTGACAACATGAGTAGTATACACTTGGCAAATAACCCAGTCTATCATGCTAGAACAAAGCACATTGAGGTGCATTATCACTATGTGCGGGAGAGGGTTTTACTAGGTCTTATTGATCTAGTTTATGTCAGCACAGAGGATCAGGTAGCTGGCATATTCACGAAGGCATTGGGTGCAGAGAAGCTGCGCAAGTTCAGAAACCTGCTTGGTGTGTAGGAATTGGGATTGAGCTCGAGGGGGAGTGTTGAGATATCGAGCTCCACTCGTGATATGCCAGGGTGACCGTTGTGCATTTATGTCACCGACTTGTTAGTTGTAGATGCAGTTGGTACACCGCCCATGAATAATAGCTAGATGACAACTATCCTTATCTACTCTAGTTCGTGGCTCAGTTAATATGCTACCTTAGTTAGTTGTCTTTGGTTTGAGACCCATATATAGGGTTCTTCTATTTCTTTGTATGAGACTTCTTTTTGGCTTACACAACTAAGAAGAGGAAAACTGTTTTCAGCCTCCACCCTTGTGTGTATTCCCCCATTGTGCAAGCAAGAAAGCTACAAGTGAGACTTTTTCCTTCTCTCCCACAATCTTGAAAACATGAGCAGTATACACTTGGCAAATAACCCAGTCTATCATGCTAGAACAAAGCACATTGAGGTGCATTATCCTATGTGCGGGAGAGGGTTTTACTAGGTCTTATTGATCTAGTTTATGTCAGCACCACAGAGGATCAGGTAGTTGACATATTTACGAAGGCATTAGGCACAGAGAAGCTGCGCAAGTTCAGAGACCTACTTGGTGTGCAGGAATTGGGATTGAGCTCGATGGGGAGTGTTGAGATATCGAGCTCCACTCGTGATATGCCAGGGTGACCGTTGTGCATTTATGTCACCGACTTGTCAGTGCAGATGCGGTTGGTATACCGCCCATGAATAATAGCTACATGATAGCTATCCTTATCTACTCTAGTTCGTGGCTCAGTTAGTATGCCACCTTAGTTAGTTGAGTTTGGTTTGAGACCCATATGTAGGGTTCTTCTATTTCTGTGTACTAGAGTTCTTTTGGCTTACACCACTAAGAAGAGAAAAACTGTTTTCAGCCTCCACCTTTGTGTGTATTCCCCCATTGTGCAAGCAAGAAAGCTACAAGTGAGACTCCTTCCTTCTCTCCCACAATCTTGACAGAAGCACTATTGAGAGGAAGACCATTTTCTACAACATGGAGAGTGAAATACTGATCATTACATGTGGAAAGGAGGATAAGAGCCTCAGTTTTTGCAATGATTCTACATCTAGAGAGTGTGTTAACTTAGTGCAGAGGTAATGAGAAAGGTGATAGGTGATGGCTTGTAAAAATGATTAAAAACATAATTTTTGTAAACATTTGGAAAACTTGGAAAAGATTTTAGCCTTTTAAACATATGTGAAGTATAAAACTATTTAAACCCTTGAAGGGTTAGAGCTGGGGGCCCTTCTCTCATTTTTTTGTACTTGTTGCTATTATGACAAAGAGAGAAAGGGTAGCACCTAAAGATCAGGTTGGAGAAAAATCACTCTTCAAGAAAGGTGTGAAAAGCTTTTTGTTTGAATATATCTTGGCTATTGAGATTTGGGGTATGATAATTTTTGTGTGTTGTACACCATAATTTTTATTGGGGATTATGCTTGTGTATTTTTTATTCATGAAGTGTGATAGAATGAGTGTTTTCAACCTTAAGGAAAAATAGTTTGGAAGTGTCCCAATGTGTATGCAAGGTTTAAATCACAACTCAAGATCTTCAATTTAGTTTGTGGTTGTAGAAAGTTTTATTAATCATGAATTTGTGAGGCTACAAAAGGTCCATTATGTTCTTTGAGTTGTTAGGGATACCTGGAGTTAAATTATTGGTTAAATGTGTTTTTAGACAAGTTTAGCTCATAAACAAAGTTATACATCACTACCGACACTCTTTTCTCTTGTGTTTTTAGGTTTTTTAGGAGGATTATCTTTGATCATCACTCATGCAACATTATGTAAATGATAATCCACAAGTAGGATAAGTAAATTTTTGATTAAAAATAAAATGCCTTGTTGTGTACATTTTGCAGAATGGTTGGAATGACAATGCCCTTTTATTAGTTACATTGCATGTGCTTCAACCCTCTTGGATGCACAGTTGAGTGCGGCTCAAGGAGGAGCTAGATACAATTTCCATTGCCTTATCGCCACTGAGGGCTGTGGATATATATCAGCACAAGCCCCATAGATTTTCACGAGTTCAACCCATACACGGTTATGATGGGTCCCTTATATTAAAAGGTCCCTAAAATGAGGTTTGGTGACACCTCACAAACTCTCACTGAATCGAACCATATACCCTATTGATCAAGGACATATGCCTAGAACCATGCGCCCGCATGAGAGATTGATGAGAGTTTTGCATCTAGTAAAATAATTATTCAAATAAATGCAAAAAAATAAGCAATCAGGTAGTAATTGGGAGAGAACTGACATGTCTGCAAAAATATGGGGCCCGTAATGATATTTATATTTGCTAGTGTTTTGAAACCTCCCCATTTGGTGGGTGAATAATCACTTTTTTCCTCCAAAAAAAAGTGCACCCTATGCTCTAATCGAGTTTCTTATTTTGGTGGAGTGCAATGCATCTATTGTTCTTTTTGTTGAGCATTGAGAGGTGAGGTTAAGGATTGTAATTTAATGAAGAAACTATGTTTGCATCTTGATTTATGCACATGCACTTGTACCTAGACTGGATACTATTGTTTTAGTGCATTCATCATTTTGCATATTGCATCATTTGTGTGATTGTGTGGCATGGATTCTAGATTTGTGCTTGTTTCAAATCAAAGTGTGACTAAGCATGGAGTTCAATTTCAAAGCATGTTTTTGGATAGGATATATTGCATGGTATCAAAGCAGGTACATCTAAGAAATAGTTAGGGTGTTGTGCATGTGTATTGCAAAGGATCGTTTGAGAGTATAAAAGATTTGCATCTTCAAGATGGCTCACCAAAGGACCATTTAGAAGTCGAACAATATCATGTCCTTGATGGTTTCTACATTCTTTCATTAGGGAGCATGAGCTTTGGATCTCATTTGGAGTCACAAAATATTCTCAAAACCAATCTAGATAAATTGGAGACTAGCTTGAAATTTGTAGATCTTTTGATTTTTTGTAGTGAGCTAAATTGACAGCCAAGTGGCTATCAAGGCCTTAATAGAAGGGGAGTAGTCAGCCTTGATTTGAAGTGAGGTAGAGGTTAACACATGTATGGGGGTGATGCTGATTGGTAGGGAAAGTCCACTACATGTTTATGGGGGCTCCATTGACTGTAAGGAGATGGAGAGCTTCAACATAGATTATGTTGGTCAGGTATTGTTGGCTAGAGTTATCAGTATGTGATAAGGAAAGAAATGTCAAGGCAAAAGTTTAAAGATTGTTACATGGATTTGAGAGCATGTTGGTGATTTTGAGGAGGCTTTTTATAGTAGTGGGTATTGTAGTGAAAATACCTATCATTGTGCGCGTACGGTTCTATTGTACGCACTAGAGTTGAGATATTCATCACTAAATTAGGAACTTATGAGTGAGTGAGAAAGTTGGTTGGAGAGTTTGAGGGTCGTAAAAGATACCTTCAACATGAGATGGGTTGCTTACCTGGTCAACATCGTGAGGACCAATATTTATGAAATTCTTTGTAAGATTTGGAAACATGGAGCATACTACATCTATTTTTCTTTTCACTCAGTGTTAAGAGGTGAGGTTAAAGATTTTAATCTAACAAAGAAGTTGTGTTTGCATCCTCCTTGATGCACATGCACTTGTACCTAGGATAGACACTATTTTTTAAGTGTATTCATCATTTCGTGTATTGCATCTTTGTGTGATTGGATGGCATGTATTCCATATTTGCACTTCTTTTCAAATCAAGTGTGATTTAGCACAAAGTTCAATTTCAAAGCATGTTTTTAGATAGGACATATTGCATGGTATCAAAGTAGGTATATATGTGAAGCAGTCAGGGTGTTGTGCATGTGTATTGCAAAGGATCATTTAAGAGAATAAAAGACTTGTGCCTTCAAGATGGTTTTCCAAAGGACCATTTAGAAGTCGCACAATCTCATGTCCTTGTTTGATGGATGCTATATTTTTTTCATTAGAGTGAAGTGTATCTATTGTTCTTTTCACTGAGCCTTGAGAGGTGAGGTTAAGGATTAGAATTTAATGAAAAATTTGTGTTTGCATCTTGCTTGACACACATGCACTTGTACCTAGGCTAGACACTTTTTTTTTGTCCATTCATTGTTTTGTGAATTGCATGCATCCTTTGTGTGATTGCATGGCATGGATTCAAGATTTGCACTTGTTTTCAAATCAAGTGTGATTGAGCATAGAGTTCAATTTCAAAGAATGTTTTCAAATAGGATATTGCATGGTATCAAAGCAGGTATATTTGAGAAAAAGTCAAGGTGCTATATATGTCTATTTCAAAGGATCGTGTGAGAGAATAGAGGAATTGTTCCTTCAAGATGGCTTGCAAAAGGACCATTTAGAAGTCGCACAATCTCATGTCCTTGATGGTTCCTATGTTCTTTCATTAGGGCGCATGAGGTTTGGATATGATTTGGATGTACAAAATATTCTTGAAACCCCTCTACATAAATTGGAGACTAGCTTGCAATTTGTAGATCTTTTGATTTTTTGCAATAAATTGAAGGTTGACAGTCAAGTGGCTATTAAGGCCTTAAAAGTAGGGGAGTAGTCAGCCTTAATTTGAAGTGGAGATAGAGGATGACGCATGTATGCGGGTGATGCTAGTTGGTAGGAAAGTTCTAGTGCATGTTTTTGGGGGCTCCATTGATTGCAAGGAGATGGAGAGCTTCAACATAGATTTTGTTGCCTAGGTATTGCAAGCTCAAGCTATCGGTATGTGACAATAATGTGGGATCTTTCACTCAACTGCCAAGACCCTCGGACCGCTTATTGTTTCAAGCGTTCCAAGCCGAGCACTAATGGCTACCTCTCACATAGCCGACGCGCCATCCATATCTACGGGTGTAGTGAGCTTACCTCCGTGCCGTTCGAGTTACCTCCTCTTCCGCGCACTCTGGTAGCTCCACGATCCAAGTGCAAGCTTCAAGCAAGCTCCATCCTCAAGCTCCACGCTCCAAGCTCCATTGCTGCGAGCAAGAGAAGAGAAGAGAAGAGAAGAGAAGAAGAGAGGAGAAGATGGAGAGCTTCTCCTCCTCGGTCCCTCACCCTCACACACTCACTCCCTCACACTCTCTCACTCCCTCTCTCAAGCACAAGCTCAAGCAAGCAAGAATAAGAAGAAGAAGAAGAAGAAGAAGAGAGCTACTTTTGGCCACACAAAAGAATGAGCTTCTCATTCACTTTTCAACTTTATATACAAAACCCTAAATCCCTTTTGGGCGGTCATCCCCTTTTCCCCTTTTTTACATGGCTCGCTGTAGCCTAGGCCCTTTTTCCCATTGTCCTTCTATCTTCCTAGATTCCTTTCCACCGCCCGTCTATATTTACAAATTGCATGGGTGAGAGCCCAGTGCTCCTTGAATTAAACCATGATGCTCTTGCGCTCTTTTACAAACGTTTTGACTTGCACTTTTCCTTGTGCGCCTTTCTCCCTTATTTAGGACTCTTCTCCTTGCGCGTCTTTGTCTTCCATTTCTCTTTGCCTTGGCCTTTGTCTTTGTCTTCTGCTTTAGCTTTTCCAGATTTTCCACCTTTGTTCATTTGAGGGTTAACATTACCCCCCTCCTAGACGAGTGCCAGTCCCATGGCACTCATCGTCGTAGGTAGCAGGCTGTAGCATGCACCGAAGACGTGGGTGACAAGGACGCTTTGTGGTTTTCGTGGAGGAGTGTTGGTGTTGGTGTGGAAGAAGGTCCTGGGGGACCTGTTGGTGGCCAAGGTGGCTGGTGGAAGGTTGTTGGAGTTGGTGGTAGGGATATTCTGTGTTGGGGATTGCATTGATGGCCACCACAAGTGTCAGTTTGTTCGGGATTCTGCTCATGACGATTCTTTGGGGGCTTGTCGGATGGTAAGGGATAAGCATTCAGAGTTGGGTGTTGATGAGAGCAAACAAAACTTTTGTTGGAGTCTTCAACACCTGCAAGTGAAAACCTCTCATGTGGTCTCTCCCTAAGGGTAGTGCTAGTCTTCGCTATTGTGCACAAGACATAGTGCAATTAGTTTGGGAGGCAGGTTGAACTCTAAGCAAGCTGAGAGTATTGTCCTGCACTTGAGGACCCAAACTGTGTATATACTTCAGTGCAAGTATTATGTGAGTGCTTGTGCATACTTAGATATTACTTAGTTAGAAGACTGTCGGCATGGTTCCTTATATAGCAAGGGGTCAGTGAAGCAAGGGGCTAAGTTGATGGAAAATTTTGTTGATGAAGACGGGGAGTACACTTGAAGATTGCTTGAGACATCATTATGGTCTTGTCAAGGCCATGTAGCATAATTGAGGTCCGTGATGTCTGGTTCTTGGTGGCTAGTGGCTACTTTTAGTGCTTGAAAATTATAGTGTACTTTTCCAGTGTCTTTCATGCCTTGCTCACCACTGTTGATTATAATGGCATTGAGATGGAGTGCAAAAGAAAAGGCAAGTCGTTCAGGGTGACAGGTCTAACCAAAGGTGAGGCGAGCTCCCTCAGTATGTCCTGCCCTTGATGTGCCCTGAACAATTGTGGGGGATGTACAAAGGGCTAGGGAATTAGGGACGGAGCTAGCCGACCAAGGTCATTGGGCGTACCTAATTTGAGGACCCCTAGGTGCGGTGCTGTGATCGTGTGTGCTTTTTTTCTTTTTCCTTTTTTTCTTTTTTTTTTCTTTTTCTTTCTTTCTTTCTTCTTTTCTTTTCTTTTCTTTTTTTCCTTTTTTTTTTGGGAAAAGTGAATACAATCAATGCTATACATTGAGACTGTTAGCCTTTCATTTGGATTGAGAAATGTTGGGATTCAAAGGCTATGAAGAAAGCCTTGCTAGGTTGAGTGGTCAGATGCGCTGTCTCCTTGGCCACATCTTTGGGAGGTCTCTCCTCAAGCCTGGGCTCTAGGTGCTTTGGAAGTGTTGGAGTTGTCAAGGACACTGGTTGCGGCACCTCCTTCACAGGTGTACTACTAAGGATACGCTCCGCTAGGGGCGTAGTCATGGCCAAGGGCTGTGACTGCTGTGATCCCTTATTGGAAGTAGTAGCGGCTAGTCCAGTGGGTTGGCTACCCTTGGTGGATTGCAGTGTTAAGTCCCTAGGGTGATTGAAAGTGGTCGTGTCTTTGTTGCCCTTTGAGCACTCATCTATGTAGATCAAGCATGAGTTGATCTAGTCACATTAGGTTGCACATGCATATCCTTGGGCCGAGAGCTACAGATGGCATCATGTCCCACCTCTTGGATAGTTGGAAGCTTAGATGGAGATGGAGATTGGGATTGAGCAGTCACCCTTGATGACTGCTGTTGTGCTTCCTGTGTCTGTTTGGCAAAAGAGGGTGTAGGAGATCTAGGACTCTTAGGTAGACTTGGCACTGGCTGAATGATTTGCTCAGTGGCCGTTTTTGGCTGCTAAACTTTGGTTGGAGTACCATTTTTGCAAAAAGTTGCCTTGTCCTTTCCCTTTTTGTTTCATTGCTTCGAGCTTTTCCTTGTTTGTCTCACATTGAGCAATATAGAGTGAGGGTATCAAGCGCAATTCTCTCGTTGTGGCCTTTGGGATGTCCTTCTTCACGACTTCCTTAGCAACAGCTACATAGTGGGAGCAAACATGTTGTTTCTCAGGGTTTTGACTATGAGCTTTGTGTGCTCCGATGTTGGCCTTCTGATGTCCACATGGATGTACACATGTGTAATGGCTGACAGCTTGTGATCAAGCTTCATCATGCACTTCATCTCTAGTTCATTGGTCACATGTGCCATCTCTTTGGCCAAATCTTCAGGATATTTGTCCTCAAGCTTAGGCTTTAGATGCTTCAAAAGTGTTGGAGGTATCAAGGATGTTGGTTGCAACCCGGAAGTAGTAGCGGCCAGTTGAGTGGAGTGGATACTATTGGTAGAATGTGGTGTCAAGTCCTTAAGCCGATCAGAAGTGGTCATGTCTTTTGTTGCCCTTTGTGTCAAGAATCGTGTGGTGGGGGGACTTGCTCAAGATGCTACGCCGAACACACACAGAATGCACAAGGAGAAGCTCACTCAAGAGACAAGAAGAGAGATGGAGGCCAAAACGTTTTCTTGCTAGTTTCTTCTTCTTCTTGCACACACTTTACAATGTACACAAAGTATAGATAAGATACAACATAAAGGAAAGTGGCCTACTAAGTCAAACAATGCATAACCGACTACACTAGTCGACTGGCACTATAACTATGCCAATTGTAAATAGGTATAACAACCTGAATATAATAAGTAATGAGTCAGTGGCCATGTGAGAGTCATAATGACCACTGACATGCTAAGTGTAGATGTGTGGACCCATCTAACCAGGCGGTCCATCATTAATGTCCACATGTGTTGAGCTTGTCATCTCAACACTTCCCCTCAAGCTCAACTGCATCTCTGCAACTCCAAGCAAGCTTTGAAACTTTTGAAGCTTCTCTGTACTCAATGCCTTCGTGAAGATGTCAGCTATCTGATCCTGTGTGCTGACATACACCAAGTCAATCTCACTTGCTAGTACCTTCTCTCTCACAAAGTGGTAGTGTACCTCAATATGTTTTGTCCTGGCATGGAACACAGGGTTCCTAGTCAATTGTATATTGCTCATGTTGTCACAATAAATGACAACTGGACCTTCCACCTACACATCTAAATCAACCAATAACTTTTACAGCCATACTACCTCACATGCTGCAACGACATCACCTCTATACTCAGCCTTTGTACTCGACAAAGCAACTATAGATTGATTTTTTCTGCTCCAAGTAATTGTTGCACTACCAAGAGAGAACATGTATCTACTGGTAGATCTTCCATGAGACATACTACCAGCCCAATCTGCATCTGTGTATCCAAACACCTGTACATCTGTACCTACCTCATAGAAAGTCCATAATGTAATGTGGACTTCACATATCTCAATATGTGTATGATTGCATCCAAATGTGGCTTTCTAGGTACTTGCATAAACTGACTCACAAGACCAATAGCGTAGCTCAAGTCTGGCCTTGTAATGGTCATGTAGATCAAACTCCCCACTATCCTCCTGAACATAGTAGGGTCTTCTATCTCA
This sequence comes from Lygodium microphyllum, assembly GCF_053477565.2. Classification (NCBI taxonomy): domain Eukaryota; kingdom Viridiplantae; phylum Streptophyta; class Polypodiopsida; order Schizaeales; family Lygodiaceae; genus Lygodium; species Lygodium microphyllum. The sequence goes on along the minus strand of NC_141143.1, from coordinate 2,013,288 downwards.
TCCCCAACATCAGCACCATCAACTTTACATTTTGCTCCAAAATGGGGCTGAAAGTGGTTTGCATGCTATCATACCATACTTGGACAACATATCCAAGCCGTACTGTCTTTGGGACAGCCATATACCATCATCACATCTTATCACCTCAATGCCAAGGAAATACTTTAGCTCACCTAAATCCTTCATCTCAAACTTCTTCTTAAAAAAGTCATTGACTTCAGCAATCCCACTATCACTATCACTTGTAATGATCAAGCATCCACATAGATGACTATGATGACCAAACCTGCATCTCCCTTTCTCACATAGTAAGTGATCAGCATCAGAAACATAAAAGCCAATATTGACAAGATACTCTTTGATCTTGTGAGACCATGCTCTAGGTGCTTGCTTGAGCCCATAGAGCACCTTCTTTAATTTGCATACATACGTGGGATGCTCTAAATCTTCATAACCTGCTGGCTGATCCATATACACTTCTTCCTGCAAATCACCATGCAAGAAGGCATTCTTCATATCCATTTGCTGCAACCTCCAACCTTTGGCTGCTGCCAAAGAAATCATACATCTGACAATTGCCATCCTAGCAATTCGACTGAAGGTTTCTTCATAATCTATGCCATATGTCTAGGTATAGCCTTTTGCAACCATCCTAGCTTTGTACCTACTAATAGAACCATGTGCATTGTGCTTAATCTTATAAAACCACTTACATCCAATAGATTTCTTTCCCTTCAGCAATGATACTAGATCCCAAGTCTTATTGGCCTCTAATGCAGCCATCTCCTCATCCATTGCTGCATCTCAACGAGTATAACCAACAGCATCCTCAAAACAAGTGGGCTCAACATCCTCAACTAGTTTCACCATATAAGTATAATGGTGAGCTGCATAACATTCAAAACCAAATCTTTTAACAAGGTATCTCACCTTGCTAGAGCTGCACACCACCGGATCACTCAATGGAGCCTTTACATTACTATGAGCTCTCTGTACACCTGGTGTCCTGACAGAAAAGGAATACCAAGCTCATCATCCAAGCTCTCTGTGCCATTGGAGTCTCCATCAAGAATTGCATCAATGCCATTTGACACTTTATTGTTTCCTTTGTCTTTACCTGTAGTGGTACTAGATGCATCTGACAATGTAGAGCTACTCCTTAGTCTCCCAGACTAAGGACTACCAGATGATGTCTCTGGTCCACTTAGAGTCCGTGATTCTTGCTTTTCAGCCTACACATGAGTGTCATGATCATCATCATCATCCAATGCATCACCATAGCAACTGCTCATTTCATCAAAGATGACATCCCTGCTTACTTTGAACTTCATGTGACAGGGTTATAACAGCAATACCCTTTCTACTCTAAAGAGTATCCAATAAAGATACATTTTTCTCCCTTTGGATCAAGATTCTTCCGTAGCTCGTCTAGCACATGAACATATGCAACACAACCAAATACTTTCAAGTGTGAGACATCAGGCTTCTTACATATAAAACATTCTTCGGGAGTCATACCATGAACTGTAGCTGTGGGAGTTCTGTTCATAATATAAACAGCAGTATGAACAGCCTTAGACCAAAAATGCTTAGGCATATTCTTTTCAGCCATCAAGGCGCGTGCAACTTCTACAATATGCATGTTTTTCCTTTCTGCAACCCCATTTTGCTGTGGGGTATACCTGCATGTGAACTGTCTCTTTATCCCATGAGACCTCAGAAAATCATTGAACTCATTCGAGAGGTACTCTCCCCCTCCATCTGACCTCAAGCACTTTACTTTCAAGCCTATTTCTCTTTCAACTGCAGCCTTGAAAGTTCTAAAGTGCTCAAACGCTTCACTCTTTTCCTTCATAAAATATACCCACAGCTTTCTAGAACAATCATCAATGAATGTAACAAAGTATGAACTGCCTCCAAGAGATGCATTTTGTGTAGGCCCCCAATTATCTCTATGCACAACATCAAGGATATTTCTACTTACATCTCTCTCATGTGAAAAGGGTTGTTTTTCCTGCTTACCAAACTGACATGCTTCGCATACCTTATGAAATTCTGCAATTCTAAATGTAGGCAAACCTATAACCAACCTTTTGGACTGCATTAATTTTAGCCTTTGTACATTTTCATGTCCAATGCGTTTGTGCCAGATTTCAATATTTGCAACAACACCTTTTCCTTTAGCATACATAACAACATTCATAGTAGGAATTCTAGCATCCAGAGTAAACATACATCCAACTCTACTTCCCTTTGCAACCAACTTGCACTCGTCATTGAAGTCTTCTACAAAGCAACCCTTTGCATTAAATCTGACTTGTAGCCCTTGCTCTACCATCTGACTGATTGACACCAAGTTCTTTGTAATAGATGGCACATGTAGTACATCTGAAAGACTCTTTGTCTTACCATCATGCAAGGACAAGGAAAATTTTCCAATGTGTGAGATTGGGTGGCATGAATCATCACCCGTCTGCACATAACTTGTATTTTTCAAATCCTACATCTCTCCAAACCAATTTGCATGGCTGGTCATATGCTTAGATGCACCTAAATCAACATATCAAACATCATCATGTGTTCCATGTCCTATAACAGCATTCAGCATATGCTGCATAACAAACAGACGCTCATTTTTTTCTTCATTCTGTCGTGAAGACGATGCATAGTTTCCTTGTTGCAACTTACCACTGCAAATATCATCTTTCTTAGCATAACATTGGGCTGCAATATGACTTGTTTTGCCACAGAGTGACACACATTACCAGGGTTGTTAGAACCTCTATTCTGCCATCCACCTCTTCCTCTAAAGCTCCCCTTGTCTCTAAAGTTACCACGACCTCCTAAAACTTGCATATCGCCAAATTGCTGATTCAATCTGTTTTGCTGGTTGTCACTACCACGTCATGTACTGTGGCCTCTTGAAGAGAACCTACCATGTCCCCTTCCTAAACTGGAGTAGAAAGCTTGGACCTATTCACCACTTTTTTCAGATGTCTCACTCTGCATATTGATCTCTTCAGTGATCATAAGGGAGACCAACTCATCGAAATCTAGAAATGGCTTTCTGACATATACGGAAGTTACAAAAGACTTCCAAGCCTTTTCATTGTTAAGTCCACCCAAGGTAGATGACACCAATTCATCATCATTGGGAATTACATCAATCGCTACCAAGGCATCTGCAATGCTCCTTACCTTCAATGCATACTCATTGATAGACATCTTCCCTTTCTTCAATGTATTCAACTCTTGCTTGAGTTGAATCTTTCGTGCCTTTATATTTACGGAAAACATACTTTCAAGTATGGTCCAAGCTGCATATGAATTCTCTGCATTTCTAATATGTCCCAGCATATTATTGTCAATTACTGTAGACAGCCAATACATGACCTTTTTGTCTTTTGCATTCCATTCCTTCCATGCCTTTGTCTCTTCTGCAGTTGGAGGATCACTCACCTCCGGCTCCTTTTCTTCACCTGAAACAAACTTGTAGAGGCCTTTTCCAATAAGGAAGTTTGTGATACGGAACTTCAATGAAGGGTAGTTGTTCTTGTCAAGCTTCTCAATGGGGTTTCCACTATTCTCTGCCATTATCACAAAACTGATACCAAACAATAAGCAAATATTCTGCAATCTTTCACAACACGTGCACAGCACTACACCAACAAGCAACCTTTTTCACTGATTGCTCAATAGCACATATAGTCTGTAACTTGTTTGCAGATAAACCTTATGTTTGCTTCCTATAAACACCTCAAAAATTACAGATTCACAATCTGTAACCTACGCACCGACTTTCGATCAATACAGCCGAAATTATAGTGTACCGTGAAACTATTGTCCGCAACCATGTGGCTCTAAAACGGGGCCTAAAATGACATCAGGTGGGCAAAATAGCAGTGGGAGAGCCCTAAGGGCAAAACTGCAGAATACGCAGCACTCTTTGCACACACCAAATCTCATTGCAATTTGAGATTTTTGCTCTATCCTGCTTCTGGTGCCTCCATAGGTACTGTCCAAGAGAAAGAGTGGAAGAATGGGACATCTTCTTACCCGTGGCTTGCTTGCTCGAACCTTGCTTATTCTCCTTCACTTCAGCCTTTGAAATCAACCTCTCTCAGTGGTGCGGCTTTGATACAATGTCAAGAATCGCGTGGTGGGGGGACTTGCTCAAGATGCTACACCGAACACACATAGAATGCACAAGGAGAAGCTCACTCAAGAGACAAGAAGAGAGATGGAGCCCAAAACGTTTTCTTGCCGGTTTTTTCTTCTTCTTGCATACACTTTACAATGTACACAAAGTATAGATAAGATACAACATAAAGGAAAGTGGCCTACTAAATAACCGACTACATTAGTCGACTGGCGCTATAACTATGCCAGCTGTAAATAGGTGTAACAACCTGAATATAATAAGTAATGAGTCAGTGGCCATGTGAGAGTCATAATGACCACCAATGTGCTAAGTGTAGACGTGTGGACCCATCTAACTAGGGGGTCCATCATTAATGTCCGCATGTGTTGAGCTTGTCATCTCAACACTTTGCACATTCACTTGTGCAGATTGAGCTAGTAAAGGTGGATTGCACATGCATATCCTTGGGCTGAGAGCTAAAGGTAGTGTCATATCCTACATCTTGGATGTTTGGAAGCTTAGATGGAGATAGAGATTGGGATTGAGAAGTTGCACTTGACAACTATTGTTGTGCTTCCAGTGTCCATTTAAGAAAAGAGGGTGTAGGAGATTTGGGACTCCTAGGTGGACTTGGCACTAGTTGGAAGATTTGCTTATGGCTATTAGCCAATTCTACCATTTTCTTTGTTGAGCAATCAACCTTATCATGAGTAGTGTTGTGCTTGTGGTGCTCATTATCCTCTTGGGAAGTAAAAGCCTCCTTGGGCACTAGTGTTCTTTGTGCACACTTGACAGTTACATCTGATATCCACTTATTAAGCATGCTAGGTTGAGGATCTACCTTTTGAATAGTCATGTTTGGTTTCTTGATTTCAATTCTAAGGGGCTGAGTCACTCCATTATTGTTGACTGAAGACTTGGATTTTTTTAAGATTTCCTCCTGCGCTTCTTTGCTTTTGATATGATCTGGCCTTCAACTGACAGAGGTGGTTTAGTAGGGGGCTTTGGTACCCACATCCATTGATTACTTGCGTAATACCCTTGAGCACATAGAAATATTTTGGATATCCATTGCGTCGTTTTGTTGGCTCTCCATTGATGCCTTCGTCTATAAGGCTTAGGCTACTTTTGTGGTCTTCTACGATATTTGTAAGTCCAAAGACTATCCTTGGCATTGTCTCCTGACCTTCTTGTTTCAAGCATGGCCTCACTCACTGGTTCTCTCTGTTCAACATGCACTTGTATCAACTCTTTCAACAAGTCCTTACTCTTGTTACTAGGCTTTCCTGGTATGTCAAAATGTTCCTTGTCTTTCCCCCGAGGTTTGATGAGGTCACCCTTACTAAAGGTTGTGATTATCCTTATACCCGATAGTGTCAAATGTATCCTCTATGCTACACAATCAGCCTCACAGTTCGTTGCCCTTTTGAAGGGTCTTCCTAGAAGGGTTTCCTTTCCACAACTAGCACTATTTGGAGGAACTCTTCTGCCACTAGAACAACCCACTTCCACTCCAATCTACTGTCCCAACATCAAATCAAGAAGGGGAAGATTTGGATTTGAAAGAACTTGAAGGACTTTGTAGATTTGGAAGACTCAAGGAAGAAACATAGTGTCCATTGACACTCATTTAGTGCTCTTAGCACCTTTTTTTTTTGACACATATCAACCAACTCTTCTACTGCTCAAATCTGATAAGTCTGAACTTGATTTGCTTCTGTTCCTAGAATTTTAACATGGGCAAAGACTCTCTAATTGCTCGCTTCAAAGGAGTCGGGTTTCACACCTCACAGACGCGCATCAAACTCATCCTAATGAAGAAGGGCCTTTGGGCCATTACCATTGGAAAAGAAAAGAAGCCTCGTGATGTGGATCTTGCTTTCACTTGGCAAAATAACGATGATAAGGCTCAGGCCATTATTAAACTAGAGCTAGACAATAGTTATATCCACCATGTGGATAATTGTGAAACCTCATTTGTTCGATGCACTGTCTAAATCATCAAATTATGGTCTCCTGATTGAGTTTTTTAGACTTGAAATGGAGTCTAGTACATCACTTGCCATGCGTCCAAATTACATGGAAGGACTTCTAACCCAACTTGCAGGAATCAACATTAAAATGGAAGAAGATGTTTGCATCAGTGTTCTACTTAAGAGTTTGCCTCCTGAATATAATAATGTATCAACAACTTCAATAAACATGCCAAATCCTAAACTTATTGATATCCAAGCATCATTGTTAGAGGAGGAAAAAAAGCTAAAAATTAAGGAAGAACCAAGCACCTCTAGAGATGAACATGCATTATATGTTGGCAACATGTGCAAAGGCAAGAGGCATCAGCTCTTCTGTGACTTCTGCAAAAGGACCAAACACATCGAGAAGTTCTACCACGCCAAAAAAAGGTCCCAAAAGGCCTATCTAGTTGCAGTCAAAGAAGAAGAAGAAAACAAAACAAAGGAAGAAGAAGAAGAAGAAGACTGCCAGGAGAAGGACAAACCTCATTAGTACTTCTATTTAGATAGACTTTTTTAGCATTGCCTTTCCTAGCCCTAATGCCTTAGACATAAACTTGTAAACTCCTCAGTTAGCCTTGTACTACAACCTCTGTACACTTTATGAGGCCTCTGCTACAGCCTCTGGATGTCCATCATGTTCGTGGTACCCACACTTAGCCTTTCTGCAACAGCCTCTAGACTTTTTCCATGTTTATGGTGTGCCCACACTTTGCAGGTATTGCTTTCACTAAAGCCTCTATACGCTTTGTACTTCTAGTTGTGATTGAGGAGGGGTGTTCAATCACACCTACTTTAGTCACTTTGTGAGGAGCAATGAGGGCTCAGGACCAGAATCCCATATGCATAGTAGGTGAAAGTACCACCACTCAATTCCTATAAAGCATTGTACTTGCACTCTTTTTCTAATGCAATGATAGTACTCTTTTCTTTCCAGTAAATTGTCATGTCATTGTCAATACAAAAGATTGTGTTTATGAGTCCAAGTCTCAATGTAACATGTCCACCTGTCTACTTGTAGGACACGCCTTAGAAGCCCATCAGGAAGAGAGTCTAGAAAGTGCCGCCCGGCACTCCCATGGAATGTCACGGGTTTTGTGATCTAGGTCTTCCCGAGTCTACCACATAGTGGAAGCATTCCGGTCGTTCCCACTTAGGATCCACCTGAATCAGCGTTTTCCTAATGGTAAAATTCCTAGAATGGTAGCTAGTGTCGAACCCCAGGCGAACCACTTTATGCAAAAACATCAGGATCGAAGTGGATCCATGCTGCACTTGGTTCAAGGAGAATGGGAAACGAGAGGGATGCGAAGCTGGACCTCTCTGCCCATAAGGCATAGTCCCATTCCATTCCCCTAAAACAGCATAAATCGGGTTTCTAGCTTCCTAGATTCTAGGTCATCGTTCCTAGCTGTCAATTTCCTTTGAGAAAAGTTCTTGGCCAATCGGGACCACCCTTCCATAGGATGGACCCATGGCCACATCCACCGCACTTTCCTCAGGGCTACTTTAGTTATCTAATTACCTACCACATTTATTTTGACAAGTAAAAATAGCTTCCTTAATTAGCCAATTATTCACGGGTTCCTTCATGTAGCTTAAGCACTGTCATTTAAAAAAAATGTCAAATAAGTTCATTTTCAACAATTGATCTTATTTATTAGTCTTTGGAATACATCATATAATCCAGCTCGAAGGCAATCCAGCAATCCTCAGGGATTACTAATCAAAGTTTCCGCCCGTAGGCTACTATGCGGGCCTCGAGATCCATCGGCCTCTTGTGCAAGACCCAAAAGGCAAGGGATTTACGGCCAGATCCCCCCCCTTCCCCCCGGCACCCAAGCGTCCTCTTGCTCCAAGTAGCACCCACGGAGAGACCTCTTGTAGCGGGTTCCGTCCACGTACCCGGTGTGGCTAACAACCCCCTTGGATAGGGTCAGGCAGACAGTCGGGGGTAACGATGCTGCCTCTCCCTCAAGGCCTTCAACCTGAAGCATTAATTATTTTTTTAAGCTTTAGTTCATTGAGCAAAGAAGTACAAACAGTGCTCCTATATGTATAAACACAATCAATCCAGTGGTCGTTTATTTGGCCAACTGGTAAGGTGTGAATCCTTGTTTCCGAATGCATCTAGCATTCGATCTAGGAACAATTTGCGACTTGGCAAGATCCCCAAGGGTTTTTTCGCTTATTTACCCTTTTATCCTTGGGTTAGGGTTTATACCCTATTAACCCAAATTAACCAACACCTTAGGTTCCTTAAATTAAGATAGTAAATCCTGGGCAACCTCGTTGCCCCAACTTGATTGGTCCATTGCTTGCTAGGCAATGCATAACTTCCCTAACTTGGCAAAGCAGCCCAAGGAAGGGTGATGTAGTAGGATGTCTACTCATCCTCAAGATAGTTTGACTTGAACTTAGGACTTCCCAACCTCGTTCTAAGGAGTGGCAATACCATTTTGTGTTCTAGACACAAAAACCATGCGATGTTGCCACTTGTTGCACGAGACAAGTGTCGCACCTAACTTGTGGGATCATTTCTCCCATCAAATGACGTTCCTTGGTCAAGAAATATGTTTGGACAAGATGTAGGGTTTGGGATGTGTTCTTGACCCAACCCAACCCTAATCCTACTAGGCCGACAATGTTTGGCCCTGGGGTTTCTAAACTCATACCGAGGTCTAGTCTTTGGCTAATTGATCCTTAGGGTAAAAACCCTAGATCATTTTTGCATAGGCGTTCAGCTAACCCTAGCATTCTATGAATGTGGGTAGGATCTTTGGGATTGGAAGTTTTGACTTGGCATCCCAAGTGCGATACTAGGCAGAATTTTTAGCGTATAAACTCTACCTAGCGCATTGAGGTAATCATCGTTTGAGTTACACCATTGCAAGTGAATTACTTAATCGAACTAATTGTCTTGCGAAAAAAAGTGATCTTTCCTTAAAGATGCTATTACTTTTTCCTAAAAAGGTGTAAATAATGTCAAAATGCAACATTCCATGCAAATATGTGGTTCATGGACTTTTTCCTTCTATGCAACTATGAGATTTACAATGACCATTTCTTTTCCCTTGTGCTAAAACTATAATGATGCAATGGAACCAAGCTTTAACGATTGACAATTTAGGACTAACTCGTATAAAAATCTACGTTGAATTACATCAAGAACTATACCTATAAACCCTTTGTCCAATGCATTGAATTCACGATTTAATATGAAATGCATCTTTTTCTAAAACAACTTCGATAAAGAAGTTCATGCATGAGTGAATGTCATAGGACTATTTATTGACTTAATCCATCCTACAGCATTTAATCCAACCTAGGATGTAATTAACATCGCATGCAATATGCATGGTACATAAATCCCTTTCATACAATGCAACTACTTGGACAACATTTTATGGACGTCAATGATTATCTCGTATGAATCACAACTAGGAGATTAATATCTAAGTGCATTATGCGCTTTTCTTTTTCGCGAGGAAATCAAGGATGCATTTGGACAAATCCTCCTTTTTAACCTATGCAATATGCATTTGGGATTGCAACTTGGAAGTGCAACCATTTTTTCAAAGGCATGACATGCATTAGCTTCGTAAATGAATGGATAATTGCGTTTAAAATTTCCAAACGTATTAACTTGACTACGTAAATTAAGGACATGCTTAAATGCATTCTTTCCATGTGAAATCAATCTCTATGAACCTGGGCATTGAGGTTCGAGGTGTTATATCCACATGCGAACTCCGAGTAGAAGCTCTTGCATGTGTACCTCTTGCCATTTTCTTGGGAGCCATAGATGACGTAGATACTTGTTCCGCAACTTTCCCTTGGGTTACTTTTGTGTATCGCACCCTCTCTGCCCGAGATCTTCTATTCTGCGTGGGACACGGCCCTAGCAGATACTGTTTTAGGAAAACGGAGATGGTTGGATGAAAAGGGTTTAAGGAAGCCTTGTTTGGAAGCTTCTAAAGAAGCTTCTAAGCTTCTAAAAAGAAGCTTACATGGAGAGAGAAAGTAATAGTGGAGGAGATGATGATGAGGGTAATGATGATAATGATGTTGACGATGATGGTGATGGGTGGAGGCGTGGCAGCAGCGACCCGATGGCAGCAGCCCATGGCGGAGATATGGTGGCAGCATGGAGGCTTGGCGGACATCATGACTCCCTTCTCTCCTCTTTTCTTCCTCCCCCCAAGCTTAAGGGGGAGGTTATATAGAGTAGGGGGGGGGGGGGGGGGGGGGGGGGGAATAGCCACCCCCGTGGCCTAATTGCATGCCTTCTCCCTCCCCCATGCTCTCCACCTCACAAGGACTTCTCACACTCCCTCTCACATTCCTGTCCCTTGCCATGCATCGGATAAGGGGGAGGGGTTATTAATTAAAAAAAATTCCACAAATTTAACCATTATCCATTTTCCCTTTTTTATTTCCCCCTTGAAGGTGTGTTCTCGTGCGGACTACGGGTTTTGAGCCTCGGCCTCCCTACGCTCGATGCAGTGAGTTGTTTATTGAAGCACGCGGGGTAAGCACTTAGTCACCAACATTATTCCAATGCAGGAGATTACTTAGCACTGATTTTTTGTGAGATGTACGGGTTCTAGGACTATTAATATTTCATGGCGGAAATATTACATTCTCTCCCCCTTAGAGGAACCAAGATGTTCTCATCTTGAGAAGAACTGGGGGTATTGTTGGTTGAGAGTACTTTCATCCATCCAAGTGGCATCCTCTTTGGGATAATCTTTCCATTGGACGAGTTGTTCTCTCAAGTTTCTGGATCTCAAGTGCCTCTCCCTAACGTCTAAGATCCTGTCAGGCCGTAGCTCAAGGACTCCTTGGCTAGGCATTACAACTTGTTGATCATCAAGCACGTGACTAGGGTTAGGCACATACTTCTTCAGTAGGCTGATATGGAATACATTATGAACTTTTAGGTTCTCAGGGAGTTGCAGTCTGTAAGCATTAGGCCCTAGGCACTTAAGAATCTTGTAGGGTCCACAATACTTTGGACTTAGCTTTTTGCATTCACCCAAGGATAGGGAACTCTTCTTTGGATGTACGCGAATGAAGACCATGTCACCTTCAACGAAGGATCTATCTTGATGTTTCAAGTCTGCGTAAGCCTTTTGTCTATCCTTGGTGGCTTGGATGTCCTATCTTATTGACTTGATTTGGTCATCCATATCTTCCAACATTTTCTTTGAAGCTTCAACCCTCAAGGTTGGATCCGAGAAGTTTAAAGGACTACGACGGTCGTGCCTATACAATGGTTGAAAAGGGGTCATCTGAATGCTTTGTTGATAAGAAGCATTGTAGGCAAACTCAACCAGTGGCAAATATTGAATCCACTTTTTGGGTTCGCGACAGCAGTGTGCCCTTAGCATATCCTCAATGACTTGGTTGACTCATTTTGTCTGTCCATCAGTTTGGGGATAATAAGCTATACTAAAACAGAGTTGAGTTCCAATGGCCTTGAAAATAGCCTTCTAGAAGTGTGATGTGAAGAGAGAGTCATGATCACTAATGATTCTTTTGGGTAACCCATGTATTTTGAATATTTCCTTGATGAATAACCTTGCAATATCTGAGGCTTTATAGTTTGTCTTAATAGGAATAAGATGTGCAACCTTGGTAAGCATATCCACCAAAACCATAATGGAGTTGTATCCTCCCTGAACTTGGGGCAGGCCAACAACAAAGTCCATACTAATGAATTCCCATTTCATTTGGGGAATGTCAAGTGGTTGCAATTTCCATGGTATTTTGACATGTTCGGCCTTAATGCGTTGACAAGACAAACATTCCGTGACATATTTGGAAACGTCACCCTTAAGACTCTCCCAATAATAGCTCTTTCTGACTCCATTGAGGGTCTTGGCAAAGCCAGGATGTCCTGAAAAAGGGAAGTCATGGGCTTCTCAAAGTATCTTGTGCTTGAGTGACTGGCTTGCCGGTATACATAATCTCGTTCTATAGTAGACAAGTCCACTATTGATAGAGAATTCTTGATACTTTGCATGTAGTTTCTGGTCTTAATCCTTGAAAAGGATATTGGGAATTCGTTGCAGGAAATAAAGAAGAACTAGTTCTTCCTGATGTTCCTAATCAATAGCAAATGCAGGCATTTAAAGAATGGTATGAGAGAGCCAGAAAAGTTATGTACTGGCTGTCTATCAGTATTTTAGACTCTATGATTGTGCATATTCAAGGATGCAAGTACGCCAAAGGAGGCATGGGATAGTTTGTCAAAAATGTATAGCACAAATACGCAAGCCAGGAAAATGCAGCTCAAGCAAGAGTTGCACAATGTGCAAAGAGAAAGTATGAGCATCAATGACTACCACATGAAGGTGAAGAAGATTGCAGATGCACTTGCTTCCATTGGGTCACCAGTGGAAGATGATGATTTAGTTTCTGTGACCTTGAATGGTCTAGGAAAGGATTATGCACAGTTCCGAACATCCATTTCTATCCGTGAAAGATTTCCTGATTTTGAGGAGTTGATTGCTCTTCTAATTTCTGAGGAGCAGAGAAATGGTGGTGCATCTTCTTCAGGAGGAGCTTCAAAAGAAGCTGTCTTCTACTCAAATGCTGGAAGAGGTAGAGGCAGAGGTAGAGGAGGCCGATCTAGAGGCCGTGGTAGAAATCAGAATATGCAGTAAACTCAAGAAAACCAGTCCTATGGAGGAGGACGTGGTAACTCTAGAGGAAAGGGGAGCCAAAGAGGTCGTGGTGGATGGCAAAGAGGCCAAAATGCAAATAGCAATGTTGAATGCTACTACTATGGTAAAATGGATCATATGGCTAAAGACTGCTATAAAAAGCAGAATGACATCATGAATGGAAAATTGCAACAAGGGAATTATGCATCTTCTAGTAGACAGGGTGATGACAGAAATGAGCACTTGTTTATGGTGCAGCACATGACCAATTCTGTGACAAGTGCAAAAGAAAGCAACGATGTGTGGTATGTTGACTCAGGTGCATCAAACCACATGACAGGTCATGCAAAATGGATGTAGGATGCAAGGAAAATGGAAAAACTAGGATTTGTGGAGACTGGTGATGATACTGCACATCCTATTGTGCAGATTGGAAATATTCCTTTGTCTATGCAGGATGGGAAAAAGAAATACTTGTCGGATGTATTTCATGTCCCGAATATCACCAAGAACCTGGTTTCTGTTGGTCAAATGGTTGAGCATGGCTTGCAGGTCAAATTTAATTCCCATGGATGCTTTGTTGAGGATATGAAAAATAAAGGTCACTTGATAGCAAAAGGAAAGAAAAAGGGCAGAATGTTTACGTTGGATGCAAACATGCCTGAATTGAGTGCAGCAATGTTTGCACATGGGACTGGTGTAGTTGCAGATATTGATATCTGGCATAAACGCATTGGTCATGTTAATGTACAGTGACTTAAATCAATGCAAGCGCAAAATATTGTTGCAGGATTGCCTAAATTCAAGGTTGCAGAAATGCATAAGTATGTAAAGCCTGTCAATTTGGAAAACAGGCAAGGAAAACATTTCCTGGACATATTCAAGAGAGTAAGAGGCCATTGGAATTAATCCACTCTGATATGTGGACTACTAAAGCTGCATCTATTGGAGGCTGTCATTATTTTGTCACTTTTATTGATGACTATAGCAAAAAAGTTTGGGTGTATTTTATGAAAAAGAAAAGTGAAGTGTTTGGGCATTTCAAAACTCTTAAAGCTATGGTTGAAAAAGAAACATACTTGTAAATAAAATGCCTAAGGTCAGATGGAGGGGGAGAGTACCTCTCAAATGAGTTTGGAAGGTTCCTGCAGGAGCATGGCATAAAGCAGCAATATTCATGCAGTCATACTCCACAACAAAATGGAATTGCAGAAAGGAAAAACAGGCATATTGGAGAGGTATCTCGTGCCATGCTCAACGAAAAAGACTTGCCAGATTTTTACTGGGCTGAAGCAGTTGCTACAGCAACCTACATAATGAACAGGACTCCCACTGCAGCAATACATGGGATGACTCCAGAGGAGAGGTATACTGGTAGGAAACCAAATATTTCTCATTTGAAGATTTTTGGTTGCATTGCCTATGTTCATGTGCCAGATGAGTTGAGATCCAAGTTGGATCCAAAAGCTGAGAAGTGCATCTTTATGGTACTCTCTGCACCAGCAGAAAGGGTATAGATACTATAACCCTTCTACTCGTAAGTTTACAGTGAGAAGAGATGTTGTTTTTGATGAGATGAGTAGCTGGTATATACCAGTAAATGTGATTGATGATGTAGATGCACAAAATGGTAATGCTGCATTGAATTCACAGCAGCAGTCACAAAATATTAGTGGACCTAGAGTGTCCTCTAGCAGTGGTTCACATTCTTCGCCATGGATAGGAAGATTGAGATTAGAAGAATCTCCTCAAAACAATGGAGATAGTGGTATGCACGTTTTACGAAAAGGAAAAGAGAAGGTAGATCAGCCCATGTTTGATGTGAATGCAGGTCACTCTTATGTGGATGGTGAATCTAGTGGCTCAGAATAGAGCATTGATGATGAGTTGGGTATTCCTTCTATTGTTACACCTGGAGTAAGGAAGACCAAGGATGTTTTGAGAGCACCTAGGAGTGAACCTACTTTGCGCAGGTCTACCAGAGCTAGGTATCCTATGGATAGGCTGAAATATGATGGATTTACAGCCTTTCACTATGCCTATATGGTCAAAGTGATACAGGAACCAGAACCCACTTCTTTTAAGCAAGCCATGGGAAAAGAAAAATGGGAGAAAGCCATGGATGAAGAAATGGATGCCTTGAAAGCAAACGCTACATGGGAATTGGTACCTTTGCCTAAAGATAAGAATGCAATTATTTGTAAGTGGGTTTATAAGGTGAAACACAATGCAGATGGTTCTGTGAATAGATACAAGGCAAGATTAGTAGTTAAGGGGTATGCACAAACATATGGCATTGATTATGAAGAAACATTCAATCCGGTTGCAAGGATGGCAACCGTAACAGTAGTCATTGCTATGGCTGCATCAAAGGGATGGTCTTTACATCAAATGGATGTAAAGAATGCCTTCTTGCATGGTGATTTGCAAGAAGAGGTCTACATGGAGAAGCCACCAGGTTATGTGCATGTTGTTCATCCTGAGTTTGTTTGCAGGTTGAAGAAAGCCTTGTATGGCTTGAAGCAAGCACCTAGAGCATGGTCTAACAAGATAGGACAGTATCGTGTCACTATTAGCTTTCAGATTTCCAAGGCAGATTTCTCACTTTATGTGAGAAAAATAGAGAAAGGTATTATGCTACTTGTCATTTATGTTGATGATTTGATTATGACAGGTGATAGTGATGAAGATATCCTTCATGTGAAAATGATATTTAAGCAGAAGTTTGAGATGAAGGATTTGGGAGAGCTGCGTTATTTCTTGGGCATTGAGGTGATTAGATCACCAAGTGGGATACGGCTCTTGCAGAGGCAGTATGGATTGGACATGCTGTCCAAATATGGGATGACAAGCTATAAGCCTATTTCAGTTCCTTTGGAGCAGAATGTGAAGCTGAGCGCAGATGCAAGTGAGCTTCTGGAAGACCCTACTATGTATATACGCATAGTAGGAAGTTTGATTTATATGACTATTACCAGGCCAGATTTGAGCTATGATGTTGGATTGGTAAGTCAGTTTATGCAGGCTCCAAGGAAACTGCATTTGGATGCGGCTAGATGCATACTCAGGTATGTGAAGTCCACATTGCAGTATGGACTATTTTATGAGACTGGGGTTCAGATACAGTTGCATGGATACACTGATGCTGATTGGGCTGGTAGTATTTCTGATAGATGATCTACCAGTGGATATGTGTTCTCTTTTGGGAGTGCTGCAGTCACTTGGAGCACTAAGAAATAGTCTACAGTTGCCTTGTCGAGGACAGAGGCTGAGTACAGGGGTGCAGCAATGGCTGCATGTGAGATAGCTTGGTTGCATAAGCTACTTTATGATATGCATCAGTCTACAGATGGGCCAGTTGTCATTTATTGTGACAACATGAGTAGTATACACTTGGCAAATAACCCAGTCTATCATGCTAGAACAAAGCACATTGAGGTGCATTATCACTATGTGCGGGAGAGGGTTTTACTAGGTCTTATTGATCTAGTTTATGTCAGCACAGAGGATCAGGTAGCTGGCATATTCACGAAGGCATTGGGTGCAGAGAAGCTGCGGAAGTTCAGAAACCTGCTTGGTGTGTAGGAATTGGGATTGAGCTCGAGGGGGAGTGTTGAGATATCGAGCTCCACTCGTGATATGCCAGGGTGACCGTTGTGCATTTATGTCACCGACTTGTTAGCTGCAGATGCGGTTGGTACACCGCCCATGAATAATAGCTGCAGATGCGGTTGGTACACCGCCCATGAATAATAGCTGCAGATGCGGTTGGTACACTGCCCATGAATAATAGCTAGATGACAGCTATCCTTATCTACTCTAGTTCGTGGCTCAGTTAATATGGCACCTTAGTTAGTTGAGTTTGGTTTGAGATCCACATATAGGGTTCTTCTATTTCTTTTGTACTTGAGTTCTTTTGGCTTACACAACTAAGAAGAGGAAAACTGTTTTTAGCCTCCACCTGTATTTGTATTCCCCCATTGTGCAAGCAAGAAAGCTACAAGTGAGACTCCTTCCTTCTCTCCCACAATCTTGACAAAAGCGTTATGACTTGATTAAATAATGAAGCTTCTTGGAATGCATTATTTCAATCACAAAAAACAATCAACCAAGAGAATGACTTGGCAATTAAGAGTTTTAAATTCTTTGGCATATCATGTCAAGTATCAACCTTACCATCTAGCTATTAGCATTCATTGTATGAATCATCAAGGGTTGTCTATTATCAATAAATAGGTCTAGAGACAAGGTGCTTGGGAGATCTCTAAATGATGGCTTCAATGGTTCCATGATGGTTCATGTTATTAGACATCGATAGCTAGTTCTTAAGGTAGGTGGCATATGGGGAAATATTAAGCAAGTACGTAAGAGCGCACGAGCACTATTGAGAGGGAGACCATTTTTTACAACATGGAGAGTTGAAAGACTTATCATTACACGTAGAGAGAAGGATAGGAGCCTCAAGTTTTGCAATGATTCAGCATTTAGAGAGTGTGTCAACTTAGTGCAGAACTATGAGAAAGGTGATAGGTGACGCCTTTAAAAATGATAAAAAGCATAATTTTTGTAAACATTTGGAAATCTTAGAAAAGATATTAGCCTTTTAAATGTATGTGAAGTAGAAAACTATTTAAACCCTTGAAAGGTTAGAGCTGGGGGCCCTTCAATTATTTTTTCCACTTGTTACTATTATGACAAAGAGAGGAAGGGTTGCACCTAAAAGTCAGGTTGGAGAAAAACCACTCTTCAAGGAAGGTGTGAAAAGCTTGTTTGAATATATTCTAGCTATTAAGATTTGAGATATGAGAATTTTTGTGTGCTTTATGCCATAATTTTTATTGGGGATTATGCTTATGTATTTTTTATTCATGAAGTGTGATAGAATGTGTTTTCAACCTTAAGGAAAAATAGTTTGGAGGTATCCCAATGTGTGTGGAAGGTTTAAATCAGAACTCAAGATCTTCAATTTAGCTTGTGGTTGGAAAAAGTTTTATTAATCTTGAATTTGTGAGGCTCCAAGGTGTGTTATTGTTCTTTGAGTCATTAGGGATAACTAGAGTTAGGTTGTGGGTTAAAGAAGTTTTCAGTCAAGTTTAGCACATAAACAAAGTTATACATCACTACCAGCACTCATTTCTCTCATGTTCCTGCATTCTGTGAGTGGATTATCTTTGATTGCCACTCATGCAACATTGTGTAAATGATAATCCACAAGTAGGATAAGCAAAAATTTGATTAAAAAGAAAATGTCTTGTTGTGTAAACTTGTAGAATGGTTGGAATGAAAATGCCCTCCTATTATTTTTAATATTAAATTGCATGTGATTCAATCCTCTTGGATGCATAGTTGAGTGTGGCTCAAGGAGGAGCAACCTACAATTTCCATTGCCTTGCTGCTGCACTAAGGCCTATGTTTTGAAACCTCCCCATTCTGTGGGTGGATAACCCCTTTTTTCTTGAGGTGTGCAAGGTTTAAATAAAAACTCAAGATCTTCAATTTAGTTTGTGGTTGCAAAAAGTTTTATTAATCGTGAATTTGTGAGGCTACAAGGTGCATTATTGTTCTTTGAATTGTTGTGGATAGTAGGAGTTAGGATGTGGATTAAAGGAGTTTTTAGACAAGTTTAGCACATAAACAAAGTTATACATCACTATTGGAACTTCTTTCGCTCATGATAGTGACCTTGAAATACCTCAACCACTTGAGACCCGATGCACCAGGGGGACCTACATCCATCTCCGCTATCATATGCTATCAATCATGTTGCCACCACCTAGGTTGTGTGTTTGTGCAGTGCAAGTGTGACCACCACATTGTAGCCTAGAATCATGTTGTCACTAGGGTCAACGTCATGATGTCCATAGGGGCTAGTGTTGAGAAATAGACAAATGATGTATGCTCCAGGATGAGATGTCCTGAATCCCATATGCATAGTGAAAAGAGTTGAACAACCCAACTTCTATAAAGCATTGTACTTGACTATCACTTTCATAATGATGAATGCAATATCAAGATGCTTTCCTCTTTAATTTAGTGTCATTGTCATTCTCAATCCAATACACAAGATTGTCTTTATGAGTCCAAGCTTCCATCTTGGAGCCTAATTCACTTGTGTAATAGTGGTCTATATTGTCTATGTCAATATGAATTTAGTCTTCATCTTCCAACCTCCATAAATCCTGCCATGCTCTAGATCCGATATTCTTAACATGGTATCAGAGCTTAGCTAAGCATGGTCAGCTCCTCACTTTTCTTCTCCAGCTCCCTTTCACTTCTGCCTAGCTTGGTATCAACTCAAGTCTTCATTTCCTACTCTAGCTTCACCTTCACCTTCACTGGAGCTTTCATGGCTGCCATGGATAGCACTACCTTGTCTACTTATTGCAACACCCAGATCTTCCTCCAAAAGCCAAATCTCATCAAGCATCCTTCTAAAGAAGTGTTCCTTAACTCAATAAGGATCTCTATGTCACTTTACAGTAGATCATTGGGGTCTTTGCTACCCAGCATTGCACAAATTATTGCTTGCTATCCCTATGTATGCCTACAGATTGTTATACCTACTAACCTTGGAGGAGGTAGTGTGAGCAAACCAAGCAATTTCAGGCTTTGCATCCTCCTAGGGAAACTTCTTCTATAGGCCAAGGTGACGATAGCAGCCGCCATTGACGTTTTATTCAGATCTAGCACAATTTGCATGGAGAAAAAATTTGTGGATCATTTCAACCTGTAAGCAACACAATCTCTGTTGCCGCCATAGGGCTTTGGTAACCCCCCCAAGTGGGCTAGCCTCACCCAAGAGGGTTCCCCAAAATACTCTCTCTATTGATCACAATCTAAGAAACCCTAAATGTCATCTATGGGTAGCCATAGCCATTGACCTTCCAGGTCATAAAACCTTTCATTTTCTTACTTATTTCAGTCCACCGAAGACTTTATCACTCTGGTCTTACTAAGCACTTAATTTCCAGCAAAGCATCACACTAAATCAACAAGCAAGAAGAAGATCAAGCATCAACATCTAACATTGAGCTCCAAGATAGTTTTTTTTAAATACTCATGCAATGTTGTTAAACACTAATCGTCTTTTGTCTCTTGACACATTGAAGTACAACTCTTTTGTTGTGTTGGGGGTAAAGTCACCTCTGCCTAGCTGCCCATGTATTACTACATTGATAGCACCCGCCACTGCACACTGCAGGTGGCAGGCACCCATCACCGTCACTTTATTTTGTTGGGGTAAAAGGCCCTTGGGCCTACTCATGTACAGTGACTGCCCATATTCTTTATTCATATATATATATATGAAAGTGCAATAAGGCTATCATAACGGTATTGAAAGCACCTACATTGTGTGTGCTCTTCTCTCCCGTGTCTCCTGCATCCCTTTCAATTGGTATTAGAGCCACTCCTTCGCGAGCTCTTCCCCGCATCTACACGAGGTATGAGAGCTTGCTTTTTTGTTCTCTTCACCTCTTGCTTGGACTTGTCCTAGACTTGTATAGACATATTGTAGGCCTTCATTGGGCTCTTGCTTATCCCCTACCCACCTTGATTTGGCCCCTCAAGTACAGCAGCATGCTCACATTTTATTTGTGCCTGTTTGCAAAAATTACTCAAAAATCACTCTTTTTGTCATATCTCGAGCATTCAGAACCCGATTCGGCAAGACAAGAGTCTAAGTTGGGATTTTAGCATGTCCAAATGCAATGGTGATGTCCAATTTGCCAAATTCTGATGAAAAATATTTTGCAATAGATTTCAGGTCTAAAACAGTGTGTATTTGTATGCATATGGCTTATGTGATGCTTCTACTAATGTCTATTGATATCGGATCACTTGTGGATGTTATGCCTCTTATGTGAGATGCATTTGGAGCTGATTTAGCTCAGCCATTGACTGTTTTGAACAGTCCCAAATCTATCCAAAACAAGGCAGTCACTTGTTACTTCAATTTTATGCTTACAGGTCTTGGCATTTGATGCCCAATTATGCACGGTTTGTGCCTATACATACAGGAATGTATGCATATGGTTTGCCTATGGATTTGAGCTTGCATTGAGCACTAATTTTCTCAGTTTACAGAGGTTATTTGCTGCTGAAAACTTCAGGGCTAAAGCTATTTAATGATTTGCCAGGTTATGCCTATTGCGTATGAGGTGCTCCCAGCTACTTGGGTTGATGTATTCAAGTATTTGGACTACGCCACATGTCTTCTTTATGCTCTAGAATGCTTTTGAGCTGAGATTATAGCTCGATTTGGGTTTGACTATCACTTTTTTGTAGCTAGTATTTCATCTATGACATGGTTTATGCCTAGGCTACCCACAGTACGGGTTATGATGTCTTGATGAATGCTTTATGCTTTGGCTGTGGATGGCAGTTGTTTGAGCTTGTCTCAACATTCATTTGAGTACTTCCTTGAGCAGTTGGGCATTGACTTGGCTTTTTTCATTACGAATTGGATTTTTCCGTTACAACCTTGGATGCTATATGGGATTTGATGCTCTGATTATGGATCTTGGCTATTACTTGGATGCACTTACAGGTATTGAGTAGTGAATTGCTCCCTTGTTTTGGCAGTTGCCTATTGAGCTGTGATTGCTCTTTTGCATTTGATATGTGGGATGCTTACTGATCAGTGGACTTGGATAGTGCTTGGGATTCATAGTTATGGCCATACTGCTTCTCTATTGTATGGCATCAATGCTATTTGGGCTACTATTGCCTGTGTATGTTAGGGAGCAGTTGATCTTTATGGCCACCCGTGTATGCACATGGTCTACTGGTATGTCTTTTACAGAGCCTCTTACTTGGATGCTTTTACACAGATATTTGGGATTTTATCGGAGCTTGATTCTTGCAAGTTTATTTGCCATGTGTCATTCTTTGTTGGACATGTATGTCAGTGCATGGTATGAGACAGTGCAAGTCACGCTTTTGTCTGTTAGGCTTGTCCGTGTGGGAGCTTTTGCATCCGTGGTTGATGCCTTTGTGTTCTCCCTTTTTGGTTTGGATGAGTCCCCTTTCTAGTATGCTATGACGACTTCCAGCTCTTCTAGTCATGCAAACAATCCTCTTGATGAGCATGTTCTCTCTGATAAGAGTTCCCCTGATTCTTTGAGCTCCTTGGATGTATTGGATAGCCTTACTCATGCTATTACAGAGCAGTTGTCCTCTTCTATAGGTTTTATAGGTTTTGTTTGCTTTCATTGTGAGGGCATGTGAAGCGTAAATGCTTCAAGTGGATTAGAGAGCAGAAAAGATTGTGCCGCACTAGACATGAGAGTAGAGTCAGTGATACAGTAGGTGAGACCACTGTTGATAGTGGTATGGTGCATGTAGTTACACATGATGATGCAGCTGAGCCTAGACTCCTGGCCTCGTGTTACCCTGTAGATTACTTGCTCAATGATACGGCCTATACCTTTGATTGGCTTTTAGACAGTATGGCATCTTGTCATGTTACTTTGCATAGATCTTGGTTCTCTTCTTACAGGGAGGTTGAGGGATGTATTTCTTTGGGCCTTGAGCAGGATTATCATGTTATTGGTATAGGGGATATACACTTGGCTTTGCCAAATGGGTCTTCTCTTATGCTCCGTGATGTCTTGCATATACCTACGCTCAGTAAGATCCTGATCTCTGTCAATTAGTTGCAAGGTGCAAGATATTATGTCTCTCTTAGGGATAGTTCATGGAAAATCCATTGTGGTTGCTTGGTATTGGCCAAAGGTGCTAGATATGGCAATGACTATGTAGTGCATGTCTCTCATGTGGGATATTCTATGGTTGCAGCTATGCATATACCACATGCATTTCTATGGCATTGTCGCCTAGGCTATGTACGACACACTGAGATGGATGCTTAATGTGATATGGGCTTATTGCGTGCTCTTCCCCATGCTACTTGCCCTCATTGTACTCATGGTCCATGCAAAGACTCTTTGGCTTATGGCAATTGTGTGAGGCATGCTCCTCTAGATCTAGTCCATGTTGCAGTATATGCACCTATGCCTTCCCAGTCACTTGGTCAAGCGTCGTATTTTGTGACCTTCATGGATCATGATACCCACCATGTTTGGGCTTACCCTTTGGTATGGATTGAGGATGTTGTTACTATGCTTGACAGGTTTATGGATTCTACTGGTAGCAGGCCTAGATGCTTGCAGATGGATTATAAGAGTCATGCTATCTCTCCCAGCTTACGGATCTCTTGTCAGCAATATGGCATTGATTTATTATGCCCACGGTATTATGGGATTGCTCATGGCATGTGCCTGACTTTACACGTAAAGGTTGCTTCTATGCTTACCACAGCTAGGTTGTTCTATGGCTTTTGGGCTGAGGCCCTTATGATGACAGTATACTTAGTTAATTGGACGTCGTGTTTCTCTTTGGATGTTTTTACTCGACATGAGGCATGGAGTGGCATGAGACCCTCCTATGATCACTTGAGGATGTTTGGCTGCCAGGCATCTATCAGTATGGCACATCAGCCTATGTCACACAGATGCATACTCCTTAGTTATGGAGATGGTGACTTTATGGCTTATATGTTTTGGGATTTAGATATCCAGCAGGTCCTACACAGCCGTCATGCTGTCTTTTATGGGACGAGACACCTCTCAGGCCTCTTGATACATGTTATGTGCACTTTATGGCTGATTCTACAGTCGTATGTCAGCCTTCCGCTTTGCTGAGGCTGCATACTGTCTTGAGACCCCATTTGACTTGTGCTTGGGATGCTGGCCCTCTTTCGATGATTGACCTTGGAGAGTTTGTATGCTCTCTGTTGTCTTTTATGCGATATATTGATGCTATGCGCCACTATGATGTTTTATAGCCGTGCACTTCTGAGTTGTGTTGCTTACTTCATGGTAAGTAGTCATAGATTGCTCTATTGTCTAGAGCTATGGGATCGCTTATCTCCTAGATGTCATGGACTCAGGGATGCTTGACTCTTCTTGTGAGGAGGTTCCCACCACTTATTGCAAAGCTCGCTTTTTGGTTGGGCATTGGGTGAGATGCCATGATTCCTCACCTTGTCTCTTTTCTTTTCTTTTGTTTTTTCACTCTGTGGCCCATTGGCCTTTTAGTGGGAGGTTGCTGGGGTAAAAGGCCCTTAGGCCTGCCCATGTACAGTGACCGCCTATATTCTTTATTCATATATATATGAAAGTGCAATAAGACTGTCATAACATTGTCGACAACACCTACATTGTGTGTGCTCTTCTCTCTCGCATCTCCTACATCCTTGGGCATGCCCGTGTACAGTGACTGCCCATATTTTTTATTCATATATATATATATATATATATATATATATATATATATATATATATGAAAGTGCAATAAGGCTATCATAACATTATTGATAGCACCTACATTGTGTATGCTCTTCTCTCTCGTGTCTCCTGCATCCCTTTTATATTCTTTATTCTTTTAGTGATAGTTTGAATAAAGGAAGGCCCGGTCACACATTGTCATTGTTGCAGTTCCCATTTGTATCTCTCTCTCTTCTTGCTCTTACTCTCCGCCATAGCTCACTTCCAAGCAAGCTTCGATCATTCTCATATTTCAACTGGTTGTAATATTTTTTCCCAAAAATATTATAGATCTTGACCCCCTCATGCCTGCGTAAAAGCTGTGCAAAGTCATCTCCCGCATCGACTAATGACGGTGGCCAAGTGGTTACCCCGCACGCACAATAAAAAGTCCATCTACATTGTGCAAATGAGGCCATGGATTAGAACCGCAAAGCCGTGTGAGAAATCCTTTCTAGGGAAAAAGGGGAAATTGAAAATGGTGAGAATTTAGGCAATTTTTTTTACTAATTATCCCTTGCCCCTAGCCGATGCACGACTAGAGGAAAGGGAGTGTGTGGAGGAGTGAGCCAAGGTGGAGTGGTGTGTGGGTTGCATGAGGGGGAAGGCATGCACCAGCTACATATGTGGCCACCTCTCCCCCCTTAGCACTATATAACCTCCCCCCTTAGCCTTGGGGGGAGGTATGATCAGGAGGAGACAAGGAAAGGGTAGTCGTGCTGCACAAAAGAAGGGAGAGGCTGCCGTGCTGAGGAAGGACATGGATGAGGAGAGAAGGAGAGGAGGAGGAACTACCGCCTGCAGCCATGGAGGTCGCCACCCCAGACCAGTCCGCCGATACCGCAGCCTCGGGGCGCCATAGTCCGTCATGCCGCCGCCATCCCACCGTCATTACCATCATAAGCTTTCCCCCCCTCGTCATTAATCTTCGATTACCCCTCCCTCTTCCACATAAGATTCTAACTCAGAAGCATAGAAGCTTCCTTGGAAGCTTCCACAAGGGGCTTCCTTAAGCTCTATTTTTACATGCCCTCCCCTGTCTTAAAAATCGGGCTTGTAAAGCTCCAATTCCTATGCAAGGGAGAAGGTATCGAGCTACAGGCAGCCTCTAAGAGCAAGAATAAAGGCTAGAAGGAATCCGCGGAGTCCATAAACACACTACATCTACGATGGCTCCAAAGTCCAAGTCGCAAGCTGCACGCAAAGAAGATTGGAGCCCAAGTTTACACGTGGACATCCCCACGGATCCACAAACCCAAGTTCTTGAAAGCTAATTCCTTGTTGGGCATGTTTAAAATTTATAGGGAAGCTATGAATATAAATTGCTTATTCATCTTACGAGCAAGTCGCATGTTGCCATTTTGGTGCATTTCCAAAGTAATGAGCCTAAATGGATATTGCTTAGGGTAAAAGATGAAATTGTTAAGTGCATCCTTGATTGGCCGTGAAAGAACAAGTGTATCTTGCATTTAGTCAATAACTTCCTTGTTATGACTCGCATGAGAAATTTGTTAAACGTTTGTTGCACGGCATGAAAATGAAACCATGGTCACTACATGTTGCATGCAAGGACGCTTTTAGAATGGATTAAGGTTGCATGGTACATATTTGTCTTGCATGAACGTATTAATGATGTTGTATCTAAGGGTTGCATGTTACATATTCGTCATGCGTAAATTTTATTTCATCAAAGTTGCATGTAGAAAAAGGTTGCATATCATATCAAAGCATGAAATTCAATGGCATTAAACGAAAGGATGTAGGCATAGTTCCTTGATGTAAATCCTCGTAGGTTTCATGCAAGTTATTCTCCAAATTATCATTCGTCATGACTTTAGAAAGAAAAGAAAAGGGTTATTGCAAACCTTATAGAACATGGAGGTAACAAATCGCCTACTTGCACGAAATGTGATATCTAGCAACTGCTTACACCATTAGAACAAGTTTAACATCTCTAAGAAGAACCATTCTTATCACAAGACAAGTAGACCGATTTGATTAAACCCCTTGTAATGTTATAACCCTCAAGGGGTTCATAAAAGCATAATTTAGTAGATACGATAAACACCTCAGGTGCTAGCTAGGGTTTAGCACGTTAGGAATTCTGCCTAGTATTGAACTTGGTCGCCAAGTCGAGACCCTCAAACCTAAAGGATCCTACTCACATGCACAGAACAGTTGGGTTAGGTGAACGGCCATACACTAACAATCTAGGGTTTCTACCCTAAGGATCGATCGACCTAATACTAAAAATCAGATTGAGTTTGGAAACCCTAGGGCCAAATGTTGTTGGCCTAGTACAATTAGGGTTGGGTTGGGTAAGAAGACACCCCAAACCCTACATCTTAATTAAACATAATTCCTTGACCAGGAAACGCCATTCAATGGGTGAAATGATCCCATGAGCTAGGTGTGACACTTGTGCAACAAGTTGCAACGTCGCATGGCTTTGTGGTTTAATCACAAGGGAGGTTTGCCACTCCTGGGAACGGGGTTGGCAGGTTCTAGCGCAAGTCTTACTTGCAAGAGGATGAGTAGACATCCTGTTACATCACCTTCCTCAAGCTTATTTACGAAGTTAAGAGAAGTTATGTATTTGCTTGGTAAGAAAAGGATCAATCAAGTTAGAGCGACATGGTCGCCAAGATTTATTGTTAATTTAAGAAACCTAAGGTGTTGGTTAATTTGGGTTGATAGGGTATAACTCTAACCCAAGGATAAAAGGGTAAAAAAACAAACCCTTGGGGATCTTGCCAAGTTGCAATTGATCTCGAATTGAATGATGGATGCATTCGGAGAAAAGGATTCACTCCTTAGCAGTTGACCAAATAAACAACCACTGGATTGATTGTGTTTGTGACAGTTTAGGAGCACTGTTTGCATTGTTTGCTCAAGGAACTAAAGATCGAAAGATAATTAATGCTTTAGGTTGAAGGCCTGACGGGAGAGGCAACATCAGTTACCGTTGACTGTCTACTTGACCCTAACCAAGGGGGTTGTTAGCCGCGTTGGGAACATGGACTGAACCCATCATGTGAGGTCTCTCCGTTAGGCACTACTTGGAGCAGGAGGACGCTTGGGTGCCAGGGGGTTCTAGCCGTAAATCCCTTGTCTTCCGGGCCCTGCACAAGAGGCCGGCGTGACTCAGGATTGGATCTCAAGGTCCCCATACTAGTCTACGGGCGGAATATTGGATTAGTAATCCTTATGGATTGCTGGATTGCCTGCGGGCGAATTATGGATTGCCTTTGGGCGGATTATGGATTATATGGATGTATTCCAAAGATAAATAAGATCAATTGATGTAAATGAACTTTTTTGAAAAAAAATTTTAATGTCAAGTGCTAAGATTACATGAAGGAACCGATTTCTAATTGGTTAATTAAGGAAGCTATTTTTGCGTGTCCAACTAAATGTGGTAGGTAATTAGACAACTAAGGCAACCCTGAGGAAAGTGCAGTGGATGTGGCCATGGGTCTGCCGTCCTACAGATGGGTGGTCCCGGTTGGCTGGGAACTTTTTGTCAAGATTGTGGGAGAGAAGGAAGGAGTCTCACTTGAAGCGTTCTTGCTTGCACAATGGGGGAATACACACAAGGGTGGAGGCTGAAAACAGTTTTCCTCTTCTTAGTTGTGTAAGCCAAAAGAACTCTCATACAAAGAAATAGAAGAACCCCATATATGGGTCTCAAAACCAAACTCAACTAACTAAGGTGGCATACTAACTGAGCCATGAACTAGAGTAGATAAGGATAGCTGTCATGTAGCTATTATTCATGGGCGGTGTACCAACCGCGTCTGCACAACTGACAAGTCGGTGACATAAATACACAACGGTCACCCTGGCGTATCACGAGTGGAGCTCGATATCTCAACACTCCCCCTCGAGCTCAATCCCAATTCCTGCACACCAAGTAGGTCTCTGAACTTGCGCAGCTTCTCTGCGCCCAATGCCTTCGTGAATATGTCAGCTACCTGATCCTCTGTGCTGACATAAACTAGATCTATAAGACCTAGTAAAACCCTCTCTCGCACATAGTGATAATGCACCTCAATGTGCTTTGTTCTAGCATGATAGATTGGGTTATTTGCCAAGTGTATACTACTCATGTTGTCACAATAAATGACAACTGGCCCATCTGTAGACTGATGCATATCATAAAGTAGCTTATGCAACCAAGCTACCTCACATGCAGCCATTGCTGCGTCCCTGTACTCAGCCTCTGTGCTCGATAAGGAAACTGTAGGCTGTTTCTTGTTGCTCCAAGTGACTGCAGCACTCCCAAAAGAGAACACATATCCACTAGTAGATCGTCTATCAGAAATACTACCAGCCCAATCAGCATCAGTGTATCCATGCAACTGTATCTGAACCCCAGTCTCATAAAATAGTCCATACTGCAATGTGGACTTCACATACGTGAGTATGCGTCTAGCCGCATCCAAATGTGGTTTCCTTGGAGCATGCATAAACTGACTTACCAATCCAATAGCATAGCTCAAATCATGCTTGGTAATAGTCATATAAATCAAACTTCCTACTATGCGTCTATACATAGTAGGGTCTTCCAGAAGCTCACCTGCATCTGCGCTCAGCTTCACATTCTTCTCCAAAGGAACTGAAATAGGCTTACAGCCTGTCATCCCATATTTGGACAGCATGTCCAATCCATATTGCCTCTGCAAGAGCTGTATCCCACTTGGTGATCTAATCACCTCAATGCCCAAGAAATAACGCAGCTCTCCCAAATCCTTCATCTCAAACTTCTGCTTCAATAGCATTTTCATATGAAGGATATCTTCATCACTGTCACCTGTCATAATCAAATCATCAACATAAATGACAAGTAGCATAATACCTTTCTCTGTTTTTCTCACATAAAGTGAGAAATCTGCCTTGGAAATCTGAAAGCCAATAGTGACAAGATACTGTCCTATCTTGTCAGACCTGCTCTAGGTGCTTGCTTCAAGCCATACAAGGCTTTCTTCAACCTGCAAACAAACTCAGGATGAACAGCATGCACATAACCTGGTGGCTGCTCCATATAGACCTCTTCTTGCAAATCACCATGCAAGAAGGCATTCTTTACATCCATCTGATGTAAAGACCATCCCTTTGTTGCAGCCATACCAATGACTGCTCTTACGGTTTCCATCTTTGCAACCGGACTGAATGTTTCTTCATAATCAATGCCATATGTTTGTGCATACCCCTTGATTACTAATCTTGCCTTGTATCTGTTCACAGAACCATCTGCATTATGCTTCACCTTATAAACCCACTTACAGCCAATTGCATTCTTACCTTTAGGCAAAGGTACCAATTCCCATGTAGCATTTGCTTCCAAGGCATCCATTTCTTCATCCATGGCTTTCTCCCATTTTTCTTTTCCCATGGCTTGCTCAAAAGAAGTGGGTTCTGGTTCCTGTATCACTTTGACCATATATGCATAGTGAATGGCTGTAAATCCATCATATTTCAACCTATCCACAGGATACCTAGCTCTCGTAGACCTGCGCAAAGTAGGTTCACTCCCACGTGCTCTCAAAACATCCCTGGTCTTCCTTACTCCAGGTGTAACAATAGAAGGAATACCCAACTCATCATCAATGCTCTGTTCTGAGCCACTAGATTCACCATCCACATAAGAGTGACCTGCATTCACATCAAACATGGGCTGATCAACCTTCTCTTTTCCTTTTCGTGATACCTGCATACCACTATCTGCATTACTTTGAGAAGATTCTCCTGATCTCAATCTGCCTGTCCATGGCAAAGAATGTGAACCACTGCTAGCTCCAGGTCCACTAATATTTTGTGACTGCTGCTGTGAATTCTGCGCAGTATTACCACTTTGTGCATCTACATCATCAATCACATTTACTGGTTTATACTAGCTACTCATCTCATCAAAAACAACATCTCTGCTCACTTTAAACTTACAAGTAGAAGGGTTATAGCATCTATACCCTTTTTGCTGCAGAGAGTAACCAATAAAGATGCACTTCTCAGCTTTTGGATCCAACTTGGATCTCAACTCATCTGGCACATGTACATAGGCAATGCAACCAAAAATTTTCAAATGAGAAATATCTGGTTTCCTACCAGTATACCTCTCCTCTGGAGTCATCCCATGTATTGCTGCAGTGGGAGTCCTGTTCATTATGTAGACTGCTGTAGCAACTGCCTCAGCCCAATAAAAATCTGGCAAGTCTTTTTCATTGAGCATGGCACGAGATACCTCTCCAATATGCATGTTTTTCCTTTCTGCAATTCCATTTTGTTGTGGGGTATGACTGCATGAATATTGCTGCTTTATGTCATACTCCTGCAGGAACCTTGCAAACTCATTTGAGAGGTACTCTCTCCCTCCATCTGACCTTAGGCATTTTATTTACAGACCTGTTTCTTTTTCAACCATAGCTTTAAGAGTTTTGAAATGCCCAAAAACTTCACTTTTCTTTTTCATGAAATACACCCAAACTTTTCTGCTATAGTCATCAATAAAACTGACAAAATAATGATAGCCTCCAAGAGATGCAGCTTTAGTAGTCCACACATCAGAGTGGATTAATTCCAATGGCTTCTTACTCTCTTGAACATGTCTAGGAAATGGTTTCCTTTCCTGTTTTCCAAACTGATAGGCTTCACATACCTTATGCATTTCTGCAATCTTGAATTTTGGCAATCCTGCAACAATATTTTGGGCCTGCATTGATTTAAGTCGTTGTACATTAACATGACCAATGCGTTTATGCTAGATATCAATATCTGCAACTACACCAGTCCCATGAGCAAACATTGCTGCACTCAATTCAGACATGTCTGCATCCAACGTAAACATTCTGCCCTTCTTCTTTCCTTTTGCTATCAAGCGACCTTTATTTTTCATATCCTCAACAAAGCATCCATGAGGATTAAATCTGACCTGCAAGCCCTGCTCAACCATTTGACCAACAGAAACTAGATTCTTGGTGATGTTTGGGACATGAAATACATCAGACAGGTATTTCTTTTTCCCATCCTGCATAGATAAAGGAATTTTTCCAATCTGCACAATAGGATGTGCAGTATCATCACCAGTCTCCACAAATCCTATTTTTTTCATTTTCCTTGCATCCTCCATCCATTCTGAATGACCTGTCATGTGGTTTGATGCACCTGAATCAACATACCATACATCATTGCTTTCTTCTGCACTTGTCACAGAATTGTTCATGTGCTGCACCATAAACAAATGCTTATTTCTATCATCACCCTGTCTACTAGAAGATGCATAATTCCCTTGTTGCAGTTTTCCATTCATGATGTCATTCTGCTTTTTATAGTAGTCTTTAGCCATATGACCCATTTTACCACAGTAGTAGCATTCAACATTACTGTTTGCATTTTGGCCTCTTTGCCATCCACCACGACCTCTTTGGCTCCCCCTGCCTCTAGAGTTACCACGTCCTCCTCCATAGGACTAGTTTTCTTGAGTTTGCTGCATATTCTGATTTCTACCACGGCCTCCAAATCGGCCTCCTCTACCTCTGCCTCTACCTCTTCCAGCATTTGAGTAGAAGATAGCTTCTTTTGAAGTTCCTCCTGAAGAAGATGCACCACCATTTCTCTGCTCCTCAGAAATTAGAAGAGCAATCAACTCCTCAAAATCAGGAAATCTTTCACGAACTGAAATGGATGTCCGAAATTGTGCATAATCCTTTCCTAGACCATTCAAGGTCACAGAAACTAAATCATCATCTTCCACTGGAGACCCAATGGAAGCAAGTGCATCTGCAATCTTCTTCACCTTCATGTGGTAGTCATTGATGCTCATACTTTCTCTTTGCACATTATGCAACTCTTGCTTGAGCTGCATTTTCATGGCTTGCGTATTTTTGCTATACATTTTTGACAAAGTATCCCATGCCTCCTTTGGCGTACTTGCACCTTGAATATGCACAATCATAGAGTCTGAAATGCTGATAGACAGCCAGTACATAACTTTCCTGGCTCTCTCATGCCATGCTTTAAATGCCTGCATTTGCTGTTGATTGGGAACATCAGGAAGAACTGGTTCTTCTTCATTTCCTGCAACAAATTCCCAATATCCTTTTCCCATAAGGAAATTCATCATCCTAAACTTCCATGCTTGGAAGTTGTTCTTGTCAAGATTTTCAGTGATAATCTGTGAAAGAGAATCAGACGCCATTACAAAACACTGCAAAAAATTCTGTCACTGCAAAGAACACAGCTTCAGCCTCACAAAGGCAAATCTGCAAAACTAACGAAAGTGGTATTTGACGACACAGTCACTTCCTAGTGATGATTTTGCATCAACAGGCAACAGGGATGATTTTGTAACTCCCAATATCTCTGCGCACAAGCATACGATGCAATTTCTACAGTAACTTTTCACCGACCTGTAGAACAGTGGCTGCACAGCATAAAACTGGGCCTTTTCCTGAGTGCGTGCAAAAAACTTCCGCCTCCAAAACAGTCCCCGAAATGGCCTCAAATAAAAAAAACAAGGTCGCCAAGGGCTAAGGCCCTTTCTCGCAGCATATACTGCCCTCTTGCTTCACCGCGAAGGGCATCTCAACCTGAGACAATGCACTCCTGCACTTTCCGGCTGTGCTACCTGCAGAGATCTGCTCCCAAAATAGAAAATGAAAGCAACACTGCTCTTACCAGAACACTGCGAGCTTGGCTTGCTTTCTTGAGCTCCTTACCACAAACAAGGCTCTGATACCATGTCAAGATTGTGGGAGAGAAGGAAGGAGTCTCACTTGAAGCTTTCTTGCTTGCACAGTGGGGGAATACACACAAGGATGAAGGCTGAAAACAGTTTTCCTCTTCTTAGTTGTGTAAGCCAAAAGAACTCTCATACAAAGAAATAGAAGAACCCTATATATGGGTCTCAAAACCAAACTCAACTAACTAAGGTGGCATACTAACTGAGTCACGAACTAGAGTAGATAAGGATAGCTGTCATGTAGCTATTATTCATGGGCGGTGTACCAACTGCGTCTGCACAACTGACAAGTCGGTGACATAAATACACAACGGTCACCCTGGCGTATCACGAGTGGAGCTCGATATCTCAACACTTTTCTCAAGCGAAATGGATAGCAAGGAAATTTTCTCGTAGGGAATGAACAACAGGCAACGCTAACCTAGAGTTCAAGTTACTAGAATCCCAATTTATGATGTTTTAGGGGAACGGAATGGGACTATGCCTTATGGGCAAAGAGGGCGAGCTTTGCATCCCTCTCATTTCCCATTCCCCTTGAACCAAGTGCAGCATGAATCCGCTTCGACCCGGGCATTTTTGCATAAAGTAGTTTACCTAACACTAGCTACCATTCTAGGAGTTTGACCACTAGGAAAACCCTGATTCAGGTCGGTCCTAAGTGAGAATGGCTGGAATACTTCCGCTACGTGGCACACTCGGAAAGACCTAGATCGCAAACCCCATAACATTCCATGGGAGTGCTGGGCGGAGCTTTCTAGACCCTCTTCCTGATGGGCTACTAAGATGTGTCTTGTAAGTGAACAGGTGGACACGTTACATTGGTATCAGAGCTTTGGATTAGAGCTTGATCATGGAGCTTGGCCCTCATTACTTCAGCCTAGATTGAAGATCTAGAGCTTGGAGCTTCAATGCTAGCCATGGCTTCTTCCCCCTGAGGTAAGATTTCATCTCCCACCTCTCCTCGGCCCTCATAGGCTCTTTGCAGGTGTTCCTTGGCTTCATTGGGCACCTTGTATACCCCCATTTTTCCCCTTATCCTTAGCATAACCAGGAAGCCCCACATTCAACTCACGTTTTTTTTGCATCTGTTTCAAAATCTAGCTCAAAAATCTTTTTTTTTAATCATATCTCGAGTATTCAGAACCCAATTTAGGTAAGGTAAGAGTCTTGCTTCAGGTTTTGGCATGCTTCAAATGTGATGACGATGTCATATCTACCAAATTCTGATCACAGCATTTTCTACAACAAGTCTGAGTTGATTTACAGGAAGAAAATGTCATGCTCTTAACTTATGTGATGCTCCCGAGGCTTGGTATTTGATACCCAAATACTTTGGGGATGTTTGCCCAATGTTTTGAGATGCTTGGTTTGAGATTCCATAGCTCGACTTATGCAGGGATTTACTACTGTACATTGTTTGGGCAGCATATTGCGTTTTGTTGACATTCGGGTGTCCTATTGGATGTATTGATGCTGGTCATCATGGTTTATGCCCAGATATGCTATTTGAGAGCTATTGAGCCTTGATTTGGATGCGAACACTTTGTTGTTGGCTGGGATTTATGCTACCTTGGTTGACAGGTTATTTTACCTCCAGTTTGGTTATGCCTATTTGTTTCGGCCTATGTCTTTGGGAAATGCAATGAAGTATTGACCTTCAGGGTATGACATGGAGCTTGTCTTTGGTTTCAGATCTTCATTTGAACTTGAGCTTGGCTTTGGAATGCATTTGATGCTCCATCTTGGATGTACATATGGCATGTATGTTACCTATGTCTAACCGATCTTGACATGCTTGGCCTATGCCACTACTACATGCTACTTACATTGTTTGGAGCCGATTGCTACTAGTGTCTTGTCTTGGCTTGCATCTGGCTTCTGAAAACTTACTTGGAATATTTCTTGGCTTGCCAGAGTTGTATTTGGGATATAGTTGATGTCTATGGATGCTCTAATTGGAGGATGCAGAGCCTATATGCTCATGATGTCTTGGATTTTTTGTCTGCTCTCATATGCCCTTCTTGAGCTTCTTGGCTTGATCCATATGGCTTTTGTGCTAGTGGGAGCATTGTTGGATATTTGACAAATATTGAGCAGGTGATTTATGCTATTGAGCTTTGAGTCTTGTGAGACTGGGATCTTCTTCACTTGTATGTTTCATGGTTGGTACACCATGGTCCATATACATGTACTTGGGCTGATTTGGGCTTCGCACTCCCTGAGCATACACCTCTTTGTGTCACATCTTTCCAGTTTTGTGTACACTTTGCTCTATTACACAGGTGGTGTGTCGTCTTACTGACGGATTCATTTCACATGCTTGGGTGTTTGCTCGATGTTCATATGACTGTCATATGCTGATTTATGCCCCATTGATGCTGGTTATGCTTTGACAGTCAGTGGTTGACTTGGTGCATTGATTTTGCCTACAATTTGCTCTCATTGTACCTAGCTGTAATTTATTACAGCAAGTAGTTATGTATGGACTAATGTGGAATTTTCATGTGGAATTATCCTGATTTTATGTACTTTTGATGGTACTTGGTGGAAAATATCATTAACTATTAGTTTGTGGTCATTTTGCCTTGTTTTTTGTGGTATTTTTTGGCTGTTTACAACAGAAAACAGTAAGCAATTTTGAACTATCTGCATTGTTTTGGACTGCATTATGGATTCTTCTTCCATTGATAGTGCTATATTCAACATCACTAAGATTGATGGTACAAATTATGCCTATTGAAAGAGCCAAGTTTGGCAGGTATTGGTGCAGAAATCGTAGATAAAGCCACTAAGGATGCATGGCGAGCAGCTTGAAACTATGACTGATGACAAATGGGATGAGCTTGATGAGTTATGCAAGTCAACCCTCATCTTGTCTCTCACTGAATAGATGCATTACAATGTTGTTGAGGAAGCACAGAGTGCTTGGCAACTTTGGGATAAAATTAAAAACCTCTATGACTAGAAAAGTCTAGCAAGTCACATGTATTGGCTGAAGCAGCTTATGGACCTATGCATGAAGGAGAATATGACAATGTCTGCTCATTTGAGCCAGTTCCATGCTATTCTCAGGAACTTGACTTGGCAAGGTATTGCCTTTAATGATAAGGTTACTCCATTATTTTTGCTTGGGACTCTAAGTGAGTCATGGGATGTATTCCACATTGCCTTATGTGCTCCTTCTACTATTTTAAACTTGCCTGATATAGAGAGTGCTCTTCTACAGGAAGAGATCAACCGTAAGAACTTGGATGCCTCTCGTGTGTCACATGCTTTGACTATTAGAGGCAGAGATGGTAATGGCAAGAATGACCGTGGGAATGGCCGTGGTAGAGACTAGCAGAAGTCTAGGTCTAAGTCGCGTGGTAAGTCATGCAACAAGTCTCTTGGGAGAAATGCTAATGTGACATGTCATCATTGCGACAAAAAAGGTCATATACGCCCATAGTATCATGAGTTGTGCAATGAGAAGCACAAAGAGAAGGGGAAAGACAAAGTACAGGAAAAGTCCTCTGATTGCAACATTATGCCTGTGAAATCTAGTGTGAAAATCGAGGAGATAAATGTCATCTAGACTGATGACTCCGATGGCGAGTACATACTTGTAGCTAGTTCTTGTGATGCTACATCATTGACCGATGTTCACACTATGTATACGTAGTGCTGGCTTTGGGATTCTGGTGCTTCATTTCATGTTACACCATGCAGTGAGTGGTTCCGCTCCTACCGCACTGTCTCTGGTTCAATTCCCTTGGGCGATGATAGGTCATTTGCTATTGTTGGCATTAGGGATGTACGGCTATAGTTCTCTACTAGCAGTACTTTTTTGTTATAGGATATACGTCATGTACCTATGCTTACACGTAGTCTTATGTCTGCAAGGTAGCTTGATGATGCTGGGTTTTATGTTTCTTTTGGGGATTTCACCTAGAAGATCACCTGTGGTGGACTTGTGCTTACTAGAGGTGCCAAAGCTAGTAGCCTCTATCCTCTTGTAGTTGATGGGTCCTCTGTTGACCATGTTTTGTCAGTGGGTTCCATCCCACATGTATCTCTTTGGCATGCCCATTTGGGCCATATGTCCTTGGAAGGGAATGAAAATGCTTTCTGGTTTGCAGTACTTACCACCCCTTGACTACGCATGTTTTGATTCATGTGAGCATTGTCATTATGGTAGATAGACTAGGAATACACATAAGAAGTCTAGTAGGACACACATGAGTGAGCCCTTGGCATTGGTACATTTGAATGTTTATGGGTCCATGCCCTGTTAGTCTATGGGTGGTGCAAAGTATTTTATGATGTTCATTGGTGATTTTTCGCAGAAAGTCTAGGCTTACCCCATTAAGCTTAAGTCTGAAGTCTTGGATGTGTTTTAGAGATGGCTTGCATTGGTTGAGAACCAGACTGGCATAGGCTAAAATGCCTTAGGACTGACAATGGGGGAGAATATGTGTAACGTGCTTTTGAGCAACTATGTGACGAGAGGGATATTAAGTGTCACTTGATTGCCCCCTATACCCCACCCTAGAATGGCTTGGTTGAGCGGATGAATAGAACCACCCAAGAGCATGTACACAGTATGCTTAGCCATGTAGGCTTACCGCACAGCTTTTGGGATGAGGCATTTAGTACAGCTGTGCATATCATAAATAGATCACCTTCTAGTGGTTTGGATTTTCAGGTTACAGAGGAGGTATGGACTAGGAAACCTCTGTCTTATGCGCATCTACATGTCTTTGGATGTGAGGCATTCTGCCATGTGCCCAAAGACAAGTATACTAAGTTGGATCCTAAGAGTTTCAAATGCATTTTCCTTGGCTATGGGGATGCAAGCGAGATGGGTTACCGCTTTGGGATCCGCAAGCGCGAAACGTCAACCGCAGCCATGATGTAGTCTTCCATGAAGACAATCCATGAAGACAAGATGTAGAGGCAACCTGAGAGGGTGGTAGAGATACATAGGGTTATATTCTAGGAGGTGCCACGTGATCTTGCACAGCTAGTTGGACATCCTGCAATAGCAGTGGCACACATGGCCAGAGTGCTGCACAAGAAATAGAGCCTGCCGTGAGATGACCTACTAGAGATAGACGTCCACCTGATAGATTTGAGCCCTCAATGCATTATGTCTTGGTTACAGATGCAGGAGAGCCTCTCACCTATGATGAGGCTATGCGCAGGGGTGATAGTCACTCTTGTGAGAGGGCTATGAAGTCTGAGATAGACTCCTTACACAAGAATATGACTTGGGATTTGGTTGTACTGACTCAGGGAAAGAAGGCTTTGCCATGCAAATGGTTGTACAAGCTGAAAAGTACCCCTGCAAATCCCAAGCCAAGTTATAAGGCAAGACTTGTCACTAAGGGTTTTAAACAGGAGCATGGAGTTGACTTTCATGAAGTCTTTTCTCCTATGGTCAAGATGACATTTTGGGCTAAGTCGTGCAGCTTGACTTGGACTTGTACCATATGGATGTCAAGATTGCATTCTTGCATGGGGATTTGCATGATGAGATATACATGGAGCAGCCTAAGGGCTTTGCAGAACCTAGCAGGGAGTACCTAGTGTGCAAGTTGAAGAAAAGTTTTTATGTCTTGAAGCAAGCACCTAGGGACTGGTATCATAAGTTTGATGTCTTTATGCAGTCACAAGGCTACAACAGAAGTGCTATGGATTCTTTCATTACACAGAGAAAGCCCATGATCGCTCATTGCTTATTTTGGTACTTTATGTGGTTGATATGATGATAGCAGGGAAAGCTTATGATGAGCTGGATGCTCTTAAATCTCAACTGAAGAAGAGCTTTGAGATGAAGGATTTGGGACAGGCCTCTCACATTCTTGGTATGTGCATTAATTGCGGCAGGCATCAAGGAATACTCTACCTCTCACAGAGGGAGTACATTCATAAAGTCCATGAGCATTTTCGTATGTAGGACATAAAGCCTATTGGCTGTCCATTACCTTCTTATGTGAAGGTTTCACAGGCCGATTGTCCGCAGACTCGGATGAGGAGAGGGCCGAGATGGTCAAGATCCCTTATGCATCAACCGTGGGCAGTTTGATGTATGCCATGATAGCCACTCGTCCATATATTTCCTTTGCAGTTTGTGTTGTGGCATGCTATATGGCTACACCTGGAAAAAAGCATTGGGATGCCATAAAGGGTATCATGAGATACCTGAATGGCACATCATCTATGTGTTAGAATATCAAGCTCATAGTATGTATGACCGCCGACATTAGTCTTGTCTAGCTGTATCAGCAAGTGTGGGACATTAAATAAGTCGGTGGTCTTAGACCCAGTGTGAATGGTCATACGGACCTTAGTACTATTGTATACACTTATGTTATGTTAGTAGTCTATGAAATAATAATGGAAGATGATGAACGACCTAAAGGTCAGGTTGCTGCTCCATTACATTGTCTCTCTCCCTCTCTCTTCCAATATGGTATCAGAGCCATCATGGATGGGCTCTTGAAGGCATCAAGCTGTGAGAAAGACCTACAGCCTGAAGACTAAAGGCAATGGTTGAAGAGAAGCAGGCTATCATTGTGCAGACTGTCATTGTTTCTATAGAGAGGTACGTGTTGAATGCATCTTCAGTATACTTGAAGGAGAGTGTGTCAGGACTTGTCTGGAGACTTGTAAAGGCTTGGTTGGTCATCATTGAGTGGATCTACAGTAAAGTGGCCATCAGTGTGAAGCAGGAGAAGCTCAGAACAGTC
This sequence comes from Lygodium microphyllum, assembly GCF_053477565.2. NCBI lineage: Eukaryota > Viridiplantae > Streptophyta > Polypodiopsida > Schizaeales > Lygodiaceae > Lygodium > Lygodium microphyllum. The sequence goes on along the minus strand of NC_141143.1, from coordinate 1,973,666 downwards.
CATGCAAACTGTGCCGGTTTGCTGATATGCAAATGCTAGCTGAATAAGCACAGTTGAATGGAATGGAGCACTTAAGTGCTTGCTGAATCATTCAGTGGAAGATGGTTTATTGTCCTGGAATGCTAACCCACGATGTAGAGCTCATTTATGAGCGAGCTATGACAGTTGAGTACAGATCTGAAATTGAAGACAGGTTGCTATAAACTGAAACATGGCAGCATACACTAGAGTCCTCCTGAAGATTTGAAGCCATTTGATGAGCATTTTGAGCTCTACTGAAGTGAGGGTTCATTCAGGAAGCATATGTACTGAGTTTGATGCATTTGGATTGCATTTTACTGAAAAAAAATTCAGATCTAGAATTTTATGAAGGCTGAAAACTGTCATAAAGTTGTCATCATCATACACTCATTGACTTGAAGAAATACATGCCTTTTGTTACCTACAGGGAGTTGTATGGCAAGGGATGTGATTGTTGAATGCTATGAGCATTGAGAGCATTGAAGGCTCTTAAAAACTGAAATCTGAATCAGAGAACAAATGCTTTGACAGTGTATTGGCTGGTCATAAATAGTCCATGTAGTTTTTTACATTACTTCTTGAAGACAAAGAGTCTGCGAATGCCCGTATGGTTATGTACACACAGTGGCATATGTATGAAGTGGCTTGAGGATCTCTTGGGCTGAAATACATCTTGGTTTGATAGTTTATTGGCTGTATACAATCTATGAGCATATTTATGTCACTTGTACTTTTGCTGGATATGCACTGTTTTGTGCCCGTATGACTATGTCTAGTTGCCTACATATACTAGCAAATGTCTGGGAAAGTTTGGAGCATGTATGACATGTTTTAAAGTGGTTTTTGATAGTAAATTCACTGCTGGTTTACTAAAAATTACAGATTTCAGACTACGTATTCTCTTTACTGCAATAAGCTTGCATGACATAGAGTTACAATACCTGCAAAGTCTATGTACTGAGACCGATGTACCTACGGGTTATATCACATGTTTGTGGATGTTTTTGAGGTTGTAAAGGGCTGAAATACCTTGGTTTTTTGTAGAGAATAGTTGCAGAAAACTATCATAAACAGTCAAGGACTGAGGTTGGTCAGAGTGACTTGTTGGCTTGCAGGAAGTCAGGCAGTGACTAAATAGTGTCTGGTACAACATGGCAAATGCAGAAAGGATTGACAACATAACCCAGATAGTGGGGAAAAAGCTTGACAGTAACAATTATGCCATATGGAAGTTTTGCATGGAGAACTTCTTAATAGGGAAAGGCTATTGGGAGTTGGTGACTAGAGCAGAAACTAAACCTGAGCTCCCAGATCGACCTACAGCTGATCAGAGATGATTACACCGAGCTTGGACAGAAAGAGCTTGTAGAGTCTTGCACTGGCTCTCTTTATGTATCTCAGATGCCATGGTAATGTAGATAATGAACTACAGCTCTCTAAGGATGCATGGGACATTTTGGTCAAGTAATATGGCACAACCACAAGTGCCAGGAAGATACAGTTGAAGCAGAAGTTCAATAACATGGAGAGGCAGAGCAGATCTATACAGGATTATGTCATGGAGGTTAAGACCATTGCAGATCGATTGGCATCTGTCTTATCCTCTTCATGGATAAGACCATTGCGGATCGGTTGCATTGCTTATCCATGAAGAGGTTAAGCTTGGTTTGGTTGTAGGATCTAGTAGTTCAAAAAACAAGGATGCAGTTTTCTTTTCAAATTATTGTGGCCGTGGAAACTATGGTAGAGGCTATGGATTTGGCAGAGGAGGCCAGCAAAATGCATCCTATGGCAATAACAATCAGCAAATATCAAATGCAAGAGGTGGTGGAAACTTTAGAGGCAGGGGGAGATCTAGCCCTAGAGGTAGAGGCTCCTGGCAACAACAGCATCCATCTGACAATCCGAACAAGGATAAGGATTGTCATTACTGCGAAAAGTATGAGCATATTGCCAAGGACTGTTAGAAGATGCAGGGCAATCAGAAAGGCAAACAACATGGGCATTTTGCTAGATCTAGTCAGGCAGATGATACTTCAGGAGATACATTGTTTGCCATGCAGTATGTAAAAGACAAAGTTGCTAAAAAATCCACTAATGATGTAGTTTGGTATATTGATTCAGGGGCATCGAACCATATGACTCCTCATGGTGATTGGTTCACTGATATGGTGGCTAAAAAAAATGGCTATGTCTGTACAGGTGATGACGCGCAGCATAGCATTGAGCATAAAGGCAAAGTGCCTCTAGTGGTTCATGATGGCAAAAAGAAAAAATTGCATGATGTATTGCATGTTTCTTCGATTACGAAGAACCTATTGTCTGTTGGTCAGATGACGGCCGGAGCAAAACTTGCAGGTTAGATTCAACAAGCATGATTACTTTATTGAAGAGTTTGGTAATGGATGCAAGTTAATAGCTCGTGGTTACAGGAATGGTAGAATGTTTACTCTTGATGCTATCTTGCCAGAGCTGAATTCAGCCATGTTTTCCCATGGTTCTGGCACTATCAGAGACTTGGAAATTTGCCACAAGAGAGTGGGGCATGTAAATTTGCAAAGGCTGCAAATTATGCAGAAAAAACAGCTTGTTATAGGTTTGCCCAAGTTCCAATATTCAGATATTGGTCATGTATGTGATGCTTGCCAGTTTTGTAAGCAGTCAAGGTTGCCATTTGTCAAGCATGTAAGGCAGAGTACACATCCGTTGCAGTTAGTGCACTTTGATGTTTGGGGGCCAGCATCCATGGGAGGCTCAAAGTATTATGTTACATTCATTGATGATTACAGTCGCTATACCTGGGTTTACATTTTGAAGACAAAGGATGAGGTGTTTGCTATTTTTCAACAGTTTAAAAAGTGGGTTGAAAGGGAATTCGACTGTTATATCTCTTGCTTGAGGTCAGATAGCAATGGGGAGTATGTGTCAAATGAGTTTGACAACTTTCTGGCTGCAAATGGCATATGTAGGCAGCTTACCTGCAGCTACACTCCTCAGCAAAATGGGGTGTCTGAAAGGAAGAACAGGGTCTTGATGGAAGCTGCTTGTGCCATGATGAATGAGAAGAAGATGCCACTCTATTATTGGGCTGAGGTTGTTATGACAGCCATGTATATCTTGAATCGGACTCCCACTGCAGGTATTCATGAGATGACACCGTTTGAGAAGCTGTATGGCTATAAGTTGGATGTAAGTCACATGAAAGTCTTTGGTTGTCTTGCTTATGTTCATATTCCAGATGAAAAAAGGAAGAAGCTAGATCCAAAAGTGCATGAGTGTGTTTTCATTGGATATTCGCAGGAGAAGAAGGCATACAAATGCTATGATCCTTCTACCAGGGAGACCTTGGTGAGCATGGATGCTATTTTTTATGAGATGGGTTCTTGATATGTATCACCTGCAACAGTGCCATCGGATATGCCTTCCACTCATGTATCTACAGGTGATATGCAGCAGAGCACTACTATGACAGGACCTAGTAGTCAGACAGTATCTCCATGGATAGGGAGATTGAGGAACTCACCGTCCACTGACACCAGTATGTCAATGAGGGGGAGATATGATGTTGCGGACAAAGGAAAAGAGAAAGTTACTGAGGATGTATCTGGGATGATGACACCTAGTAGGATGACTTCTGGATATGAGTCTACTGACACTTTAGACAGTGAACTTGGTATTCCGACTGTCTATACGCCTGGCACAAGACAGAGCAGGTATATTCTGCCTCATGAGAGAGGAGAATCGAGTAGTGCACCACAGCTTAGACGCTCACAGAGGGTTAGATACCCTATTGACAGGTTGACATATAGTGGCTACACTGCAAAGAATTATGCTTACATGACAAAAGTGATGGAGATCAAAGAACCAGGTACATATACTGAAGCAGTGGAAAATGAGAACTGGTGTGTAGCTATGGATGAAGAAATGAATGCCTTGGCTGAAAATAAGACATGGGATCTTATGCCACTACCTAAAGGAAAAAAGATCATTGACTGAAAATGGGTCTACAAAATCAAATGCAAGTCAGATGGCAGTGTGGAAAGGTACAAAGCCAGGCTGGTTGGTAAGGGGTATGCCCAACAGTATGTACTTTATTATGAGGAAATATTCAGCCCTGTTGCCAAAATGGCAACCATACGCACTATGATTGCTTTGGCTGCTGCTAGAGGATGGAAATTACAACAAATGGACATTAAGAATGCATTTCTTAACAGTGACTTAGCAAAGGATGTCTATATGGTTTAGCCAGAAGGGTATGTTCACCCTGATTTTCAGCATTATGTATGCAAGCTGAAAAAGACACTGTATGGGCTGAAGCAGGCTCCGAGAGCTTGGCATGCTAGGATCAGTAACTACTTGCAGAGATTGGGTTCTACTATTAGTAGGGCTGGTCACAGCCTATTCACAAAGAAGACTGACAGTGGCTTAGTAGTGCTGGTCATATATGTTGATGATTTGATAAACACTGGTGATGATGACTTGGGCATACAGCATGTAATGAAGATGCTGAAATTTGAATTTGACATGAAAGATCTAGGTGAATTGAAATACTTTTTGGGTATTGAGGTAATCAAGGCTGAAAATGGTTTATGGCTGATGCAGAAACATTATGCCATGGAAATGCTGAAGAAGTATGGCATGGCTAAATGCAAACCATTGGATACACCCCTTGATCAAAATGTCAAGCTGGACATTAGCACTGGAGCTGAAATTCAAGATGTAACTATGTACAGGCAGATGGTTGGAAGTTTGATCTACTTGACCATCACTAGGACAGATTTGAGTTATGCAGTTGGGCTCATAAGTCAGTTTATACAGAAGCCCAGGAAGCCACATTTGGATGCTGTTAGGCAGATTATGAGATATGTTAAGTCCACTGTAGATTATGGGCTGTTCTATATGAGAGATAAGCCCTTGAAAATAGTTGGATACACAGATGCAGATTGGGAAAGATGCTCATATGATTGCAGATCTACGAGTGATTATGCTTTTGGCCTTGGCAGTGGCATGATCAGCTGAAGCAACAAGAAGCAACCAACGATTGCATTATCTAGCACTGAGGCAGAGTACAGGGGTGCTACATTGGCAGCATGTGAGATCTCATGGCTGCTCAAGCTTATTGGCTGATTTGGATATTTAGGTGGATGCTCCAGTGACCTTATTATGTGACAATCTCAGTAGTGTACTCTTGGCAACGAATCCAGTTTGCCATGCCACGACAAAACACATAGAGGTACACTACCATTTTATCAGAGAGATGGTTCTTGCAGGGAGAGTAGATCTTATGCATGTGAAGACTGATGAACAGGTTGCAGATATATTTACCAAGTCTTTGGGTAAAGATAATTTCAGTAGTTTTAGATAGCTACTTGGAGTTCATCAGATGGTTTGAGCTTGAGGGGGAGTGTTAGAATATCAAGCTCATAGTATGTATGACCGACATTAGTCTTGTCCAGTTGTATCAGCAAGTGTCGGACATTAAATAAGTCGATGGTTTTAGACCTAGTGTGAATGATCATACGGACCTTGGTACTATTGTATACACTTATGTTATGTTAGTAGTCTATGAAATAATAATGGAAGATGATGAATGACCTAACGGTCAGGTTGCTGCTCCATTACATTCTCTCTCTCCCTCTCTCTTCCAATAATATGTGTATTTTCTATGGTAGCCAGGATATAGGAGTTGTGGGCTATACAGACTCCGATTATGCAAGACATGTAGATTGTAGGAAGTCCACTTTTGGCTATGTCTTTACCTATGCTGGAGGTGCTATTTCTTGCATGTCCAGGGTTCAGAAGTGTATGGCTCTCTCTACCACTAAGGCTAAGTATGTTGCGCCCACTGAGGCTTGCAAGGAGGCCATATGGTTGGGCCGTTTCATTCATGACCTTGGGATTGATACTATACCGACAATGCGTTCAGATTCTATGAGTGCTATTCAGCTAGCCAAGAATTCCGTCTTCCATGCGAATACGAAACACATTGAGGTGAGGTATCACTTCATACATGGGGTCATGGAGGACAAGTCTATTGACCTTGTCAAGATCTTCACTGACAAAAATCCTGCAAATCTGCTCACGAAAAGCCTCACCACTGAGTGCTTTGCCTTCCTCAGGAGATTAATGGGCATTGGATGAGATAACATTTTTCCTCATCATGTTGTACATCTATACATTGTATTGTCTTTTCTTTGTCTTTTCCCTCCTCATTGGGGCAGATTCGCCTTTAAGTGGGAGGTTGTTGGGGGTAAAGGCGCCTCTACCTAGCCGCCCGTTTATTACTACACTCACAGTACCTTCCACTGCACATGTCACTTTATTCTTTATTCTTTTAGTGATAGTTTGAATAAAGGAAGGCTTGGTCACACATTGTGATTGTTGGAGTTCCCATTTGTGTCTCTCTCTGCTCTTGCTCTTGCTCTCCCCTGCCATAGCTCACTTCCAAGCAAGCTTTGATCCTTCTCACCTCTCATGTTGGCCGATTTGCTTATAAAAAAATGGTAGAGCTTGAAGAAATAGCAAATTTCAATGGAGAAGGCTTCCATGCCTAGAAGGAAAAGACCATGTACCACCTCATGAGGAAATACCTCTAGGATCTCTTTGAAGATGATGAAGGTGATGCAGATGGTGGGAAAGAAGATTTAGAAAGTGGGATCCTTGCAGTAGGTCCACCAACAACCAAATAATGAAAGAAGATGAATAACAAGGCACTACGTATCATTGCCAAGGGACTAAGTGATGATGTGCTACATCATATCTCTGGCATCAGAGATGCTAGAACTGCTTGGGAGGAACTTGGCAGGAGCTTTGGTACCCAAGCAAGGAATTCAAAGGTAAAATTACTCGTGCAATTTTATAAACTCAATATAAAAGATAGTGCTTCCATGACCATACACAATAACAAGTTAAAAAGCCTAAAACCCTAGCTTGCAACACTTAAGAAGAATATTGATGAAGATGAACCATTGTTTGAGCCATTAATATTAACTGTGAGGGCTAAGCTATCAGTACCATCATAGTCCTAAGGTGTGTGGCACTTGCACCACCTAGTGAGTACTACAACAATGCCATCTAGTAGGGATTTTGTCTGTAGTGGGGCTATGAGATTGTTGGCACATCACGGCATGCAATGGTAGCAACATTGGTGACCTTACATTGTATGATGCATGTGGTCATGGCCTTACGACACTAATAGAAGTGCAAGTGGCCTTGGCCACACGGTCATAGAATAGTAGTCATGGTGATGGTGGCACAACTAGTATGGAAACAACATGGGAGAAGCTACATAATGCCCCATGGCCCTAAGGAATAACCCTTAACCTTTTGGTAATAAATTAATCCCAAGTGCACTACAAGTAAAAACTACACCATTTTTTCTTATTACGCAACAATAATGGTAATATGTGATCTAGATGTAGATGTTCTCTATGTTTGCAAGCTAGAAAAAAATTGAAACCTTACAAGTTTGAAATTTGTAATCTTTGCACTTATAAATGGCAAACATAGCTGAATCTACAATATATCAAGAAATTGATTCCAACCAACTTGTAAGACCACATTGGTGTTTTTTGATGGTAGCTACTACTAGACATCCCAAATGAGATATAATTTCTTGCAGATATCTTTGCACATCACAATGATTATGGGTTAATAAGCACTTCATGTTGCACTTGCTAAATGCATTATACTCTAGGGACGTCCCCTGAATTTTTTAACTACTTCCATGCCATGGGTTGGATTAATGCACTTATTGTACCCTTGCTAGGCACTTACACGATATGATACCTATTGTAGGTATATGTAGTAAGACTTAGATACATGTGCACTTGAGAGAATACCTATCATTGTGCACGTATTTTTCTATTGTACACACTAGAGTTGAGATATTCATCATTGAGTTAAGAACCTCTACATGAGTGGCAAAGGTTGTTGCATAGTTTGAGGGTCATAAAAGACACCTTCAATTGTGAGATGGGTTGTTTATGTGGTCAACATCATGAGGACTACTATTTATGGAAGTCTTTGTAAGATTTGGGAAGGTGGAGCATTGTGCATCTATTGTTCTTTTTGCTCAAGTGTTGAGAGGTGAGGTTAAGGATTGTAATTTAATGAAGGATTTTTGTTTGCATTTTGCTTGACAGACATGTACTTGTACCTAGGCTAGACACTATTTTTTTGTCCATTCATCCTTTTGTGAATTGCATCCTTTGTGTGATTACATGGAATGGATTCCGAATTTGCACTTGTTTTCAAATCATGTGTGACTAAGCAAAGAGTTCAATTTCAAAGCATGTTTTAGATAGGATATTGCATGGTATCAAACCAAGTATATCTAAGAAATAGTCATGGTGATATGCATGTTTATTGCAAAGGATCGTGTGAGAGAATAAAGTACTTGTGCCTTCAAGTTGACTTGCCAAAGGACCATTTATGAGTCCCACAATCTTAGGTCCTTGATGGATGCTACATTCTTTGATTAGGGCACGATCTGATTTGGAGTTACAAAATATTCTAGAAACCCCTCAAGGTAAATTGGAAACTAGCTTGCAATTTGTAACTCTTTCAACTTTTTGCAATGAGCTAAAGGTTGACAATAGCCAAGTGGCTATCAAGGCCTTAAAACAAGGGGTGTAGTTGTCCTTGATTTGAAGTGGATGTAGATGACTACACATGTATGGGGTTGATGCTAATTGGCAAGGAAAGTTCATTGCATGTTTATGGGGGCTTCATTGACTACAAGGAGATAGAGAGATTCAACGTAGATTATGTTGGTCAAGAACTGAAGACTCAAGTTATCAGTATGTGAGGAGGAAAGAAATGTTAATGAAGAGGTTAAAAGATTGTTGTCAAGAATCGCATGGTGGGGGGACTTGCTCAAGATGCTGCGCCGAACACACACAGAATGCACAAGGAGAGGCTCACTCAAGAGACAAGAAGAGAGATGGAGGCCAAAACGTTTTCTTGCTGATTTCTTCTTCTTCTTTCACACACTTTACAATGTACATAAAGTATAGATAAGGTACAACATAAAGGAAAGTGGCCTACTAAGTCAAACAATGCATAATCGACTACACTAGTCGACTGGCGCTATAACTATGCCAGCTGTAAATAGGTGTAACAACCTGAATATAATAAGTAATGAGTCAGTGGCCATGTGAGAGTCATAATGACCACTAACATGCTAAGTGTAGATGTGTGGAACCATCTAACCAGGCGGTCCATCATCAATGTCCACATGTATTGAGCTTGTCATCTCAACGCTCCCCCTCAAGCTCAACTGCATCTCTGCAACTCCAAGTAAGCTTCAAAACTTCTGAAGCTTCTCTGTACCCAATGCCTTTGTGAAGATGTCAGCTATCTGATCTTGTGTGCTGACATACACCAAGTCAATCTCACCTGCTAGTACCTTCTCTCTCACAAAGTGGTAATGTACCTCAATATGTTTTGTCCTGGCATGGAACACAGGGTTCCTAGCCAATTGTATACTGCTCATGTTGTCACAATAAATGACAACTGGGCCTTCCACCTACACATCCAAATCAGCCATTAACTTTTGTAGCCATACTACCTCACATGCTGCAATAATAGCACCTCTATACTCAGCCTCTGTACTCGACAAAGCAACTGAAGATTGCTTTTTGCTGCTCCAAGCAACTGTTGCACTACCAAGAGAGAACATATATCTGTTGGTAGATCTTCTATCAGACATACTACCAGCCCAATCTGCATCTGTGTATCCAAACACCTGTACATCTGTACCTGCCTCATAGAAAAGTCCGTAATGTAATGTGGACTTCACATATCTCAATATGCATCTGACTGCATCCAAATGTGGCTTTCTAGGTACTTGCATCAGCTGACTCACAAGACCAACAACATAGCTCAATTCTGGCCTTGTAATGGTCATGTAGATCAAACTTCCCACTATCCTCCTGAACATAGTAGGGTCTTCTATCTCATCCCCAACATCAGTACCCAACTTTACATTCTGCTCCAACGGAACTGAAAGTGGTTTGCATGTTGTCATACCATACTTGGACAACATATCCAAGCCATACTGTCTTTGGGACAGCCATATACCATCATCACATCCGATCACCTCAATGCCAAGGAAGTACCTTAGCTCACCTAAATCCTTCATCTCAAACTTCTTCTTCAAAAAGTCCTTGACTTCAGCAATCCCACTATCACTATCACCTGTAATAATCAAGTCATCCATATAGATGACTATGATGACCAAACTTGCGTCTCCCTTTCTCACATAAAGTAAGTGATCAGCATCAGAAACATAAAAGCCAATATTGACAAGATACTCTCTGATCTTGTCAGACCATGCTCTAGGTGCTTGCTTGAGTCCATAGAGCGCCTTCTTCAACCTGCACACATACGTGGGATGCTCTAAATCTTCATAACCTGCTGGCTGATCCATATACACTTCTTCCTGCAAATCACCATGCAAGAAGGCATTGTTCACATTCATTTGCTGCAACCTCCAACCTTTGGCTGCTACCAAAGCAATCACACATCTGACAGTTGCCATCCTAACAACTCGACTGAAGGTTTCATCATAATCTATGCCGTATGTCTAGGCATAGCCTTTTGCAACCAGCCTAGCTTTGTACCTACCAATAGAATCATGTGCATTGTGCTTAATCTCATAAACCCACTTACATCCAATGGCTTTCTTTCCCTTCGGTAATGATACTAGATCCCAAGTCTTATTGGCCTCTAATGCGGCCATCTCCACATCCATTGATGCATCCCAATGAGCATGACCAACAACCTCCTCAAAACATGTGGGCTCAACATCCTCAACTAGTTTAACCATATAAGCATAATGGTGAGCTGCATAACCTTCAAAACCAAATCTTTTAATAGGGTATCTGACCCTGCTAGATCTGCGTACCACCAGATCACTCAATGGAGCCTTTACATTATTGTGATCTCTCTGTACACCTGGTGTCCTGACAGAAGGAATGCCAAGCTCATCATCCAAGCTCTCTTTGCCACTGGAGTCTCCATCAAGAACTACATCAATGCCATCTGACACTTTATTCTTTCCTTTGTCTTTACCTATAGTGCTACTAGATGCACCTGAAGATGTAGAGGTACTCCTTAGTCTCCTAGACCAAGGACTACAAGATGATGTCTCTGGTCCACTAAGAGTTCGTGATTCTTGCTTTTTCAGCCTGCACATGAGTGTCATGATCATCATCATCATCTAGTGCATCACCATTAGATGCATACCAACTGCTCATTTCATCAAAGATGACATCCCTGCTCACTCTGAACTTACATGTGACAGGGTTATAACAGCGATACTCTTTCTGCTCGAAAGAGTATCCAATAAAGATACACTTTTCAGCCTTTGGATCTAGTTTCTTTCGCAACTCATCTGGCACATGAATATACGCAATGCAGCCAAACACTTTCAAGTGTGAGTCATCAGGCTTCTTACCTGTAAAACATTCTTCAGGGGTCATACCATGAACTGTAGCTGTGGGAGTTCTATTCATAATATAAACAACAGTATGAATAGCCTCAGACCAAAAATGCTTAGGCATATTCTTTGAAGCCATCAAGGCACATGCAACATCTGCAATATGCCTATTTTTCCTTTCTGCAACCCCATTTTGCTGTGGGTATACCTGCATGTGAACTGTCTCTTTATCCCATGAGACCTCAAGAAATCACTAAACTCATTCGAGAGGTACTCCCCCCCTCCATTTGACCTCAAGCACTTTACTTTCAAGCCTGTTTCTCTTTCAACTATAGCCTTGAAAGTTCTAAAGTGCTCAAATGCTTCACTCTTTTTCTTCATAAAATATACCTACAGCTTTCTAGAACAATCATCAATGAATGTGACAAAATATGAACTATCTCCAAGAGATACATTTTGCGTAGGCCCCCAAATGTCTGTATGCACAACATCAAGGATATTTCTGCTTACATCTCTGTCATGTGAAAAGGGTTGTCTTGCCTACTTACCAAATTGACATGCTTTGCATACCTTATGAAATTCTACAACTCTAAATGTAGGCAACCAACCCTTTGGACTGCATTAATTTCAGCCTTTGTACATTTGCATGTCCAATGCGTTTTTGCCAAATTTCAATATTTGCATTAACACCTTTTTCTTTAGCATACATAGCAGCATTCATAATAGGAATTCCAACATCCAGAGTAAACATGCATCCAACTCTACTTCCCTTTACTACCAACCTGCACTTGTCATTGAAGTCTTCTACAAAGCAGCCCTTTGCATTAAATCTGACTTGTAGCCCTTGCTCTACCATTTGACCGACTGACACCAAGTTCTTTGTAATATATGGCACATGTAATACATCTGAAAGACTCTTTGTCTTACCATCATGCAAGGACAAGGGAACTTTTCCAATATGTGAAATTGGGTGGCATGAATCATCACCCGTCTGCACATAACCTGCATTTGCAATCCTGCATCTCTCCAAACCATTCTGCATGGCTGTCATATGATTGGATGCACCTGAATCAACATACCAAACATCATCATGTGTTCCCTTTCCTGTAACAGCATTCAGCATATGCTGCATAATAAATAGACGTTCATTTTTGTCTTCATTTTGTCGTGAAGACGATGCATAGTTTCCTTGCTGCAACTTACCACTGCGGATATCATCTTTCTTAGCATAACATTGGGTTGCAATATGACCTGTTTTGCCACAGTAGTGACACACAATACCAGAGTTGTTAGAACCTCTGTTCTGCCATCCACCTCTTCCTCTAAAGCTCCCCCTGCCTCTAAAGTTACCACGACTTCGTGATACCTGCATATCGCCAAATTGCTGATTCAATCTGTTTTGCTTGTTGTCACTACCACGGCCTCTTAAAGAGAATCTGCCACGTCCCCTTCCTAAACTAGAGTAGAAAGCTTGGACCTGTTCACCACTTTTTTCAAATGTCTCACTCTGCATGTTGATCTCTTCAGTGATCATAAGGGAGATCAACTCATCGAAATCTAGAAATGGCTTTCTAACATATACGGAAGTTACAAAAGACTTCCAAGCCTTTTCATTGTTAAGTCCACCCAAGGTAGACGACATCAAATCATCATCATCAGGCATTGCATCAATCGTTGCCAAGGCATTTGTAATGCTCCTTACCTTCAGTGCATACTCATTGATAGAAATCTTCCCTTTCTTCAATGTATTCAACTCTTGCTTGAGTTGAATCTTTCATGCCTTTGTATTTACAGAAAACATACTTTCAAGTGTGGTCCAAGCTGCATATGAATTCTCTACATTTCTAATGTGTCCCAGCATATTATTGTCAATTACTGCAGACAACCAATACATGACCTTTTTATCTTTTGCATTCCATTCCTTCTGTGCCTTTGAATCTTTTGCAGTTAGAGGATCACTCACCTCCGGCTCCTTTTCTTCACCTGAAACAAACTTATAGAGGCCTTTTCCAATAAGGAAGTTCGTGACATGGAACTTCCATGAAGGGTAGTTATTCATGTCGAGCTTCTCAATGATGGGGCTTCCATTGTTCTCTGTCATTGTCACAAAATTAATACCAAACAGGAAGCAAATCTTCTGCAACCTTCGACATGTAGTGCACAGCAATACATCAGATAGCCTTTTTCACTGTCTACTCAATAATACATGCAATCTGCAACCAGTTTGTAGATAAACCTTGTGTTTACTCGCTGGTAAACACCTTTGAACTTACAGATCTGAAATCTATAACCTCCGAACCCACTTTCGGTCAATACATTCGAAGTCACAATGTACCCTGAAACTACTGTCCACAACCTTGCAGCCCTAAAACGGGGCCTGAAACGGCCTCAGATACATAGCGCTCTTCGCGCACACCAAACCTCACTGAAATCTGAGATTTTTGCTTGACCCTGCTTGCGGTGCCTCCACAGGCACTATCCAAGAGAGAGAGTTGAAGAATGGGAGAGCTTCTTACTCGTGGCTTGCTTGCTCCAACCTTGCTTCTTCTCCTTCGCTTCAGCCTTCGAAATCAGCCTCTCTCAGTTGCGTGGCTCTGATACCATGTCAAGAATCGTGTGATGGGGGGACTTGCTCAAGATGTTGCGCCGAACACACACAGAATGCACAAGGAGAAGCTCACTCAAGAGACAAGACGAGAGATGGAGGCCAAAACATTTTCTTGCTGATTTCTTCTTCTTCTTTCACACACTTTACAATGTACACAAAGTATAGATAAGGTACAACATAAAGGAAAGTGGCCTACTAAGTCAAACAATGCATAACCGACTACATTAGTCGACTGGCGCTATAACTATGCTAGCTGTAAATAGGTGTAACGACCTGAATATAATAAGTAATGAGTCAGTGGCCATGTGAGAGTCATAATGATCACCGACATGCTAAGTGTAGACGTGTGGACCCATCTAACCAAGCGGTCCATCATCAAATGGATGCTACATTCTTTGATTAGGGCACGATCTGATTTGGAGTTACAAAATATTCTAGAAACCCCTCAAGGTAAATTGGAAACTAGCTTGCAATTTGTAACTCTTTCAATTTTTTGCAATGAGCTAAAGGTTGACAACAGCCAAGTGGCTATCAACACCTTAAAAGAAGGGGTGGAGTCATCCTTGATTTGAAGTGGATGTAGATGAATACACATGTATGGGGTTGATGCTGATTGGCAAGGAAAGTTCATTGCATGTTTATGGGGCCTTCATTGACTACAAGGAGATAGAGAGATTCAACGTAGATTATGTTGGTCAAGTACTGAAGACTCAAGTTATTAGTATGTGAGGAGGAAAGAAATGTTAATGAAGAAGTTTAAAGATTACTACATGGGTTTGAGAGCAAGTTGGTGATTCTTAGGAGGCTTTTTGTAGTAGTAGGGATTATAGTCTCAAGCAAACATGGTATAGAAAGAGTCGGTTTGGCTATTATTTTGAATGTGGTTGTTGCTAATCAAAAAAATAACACTCTCAGGGGGATGTGCACCTTGTGATGGTCACTGATGATAGTGCATAGTGTGGACACTATATAGTGAGCATGTGGTTTCATGGCACTACATGCACACTTGTTTTTTGGTGATTTAAGTGATAAAAATGACTTGTCTTGGGTATCAATGACTATAGCTCCAGATGTTTGCAAACCTTTGAAATTAAACAAGCCTTTACAATAGCATAAAAAGGCTTTATTTCAATAAGGAACAAGAATTTTTCTACCAATGACAAGCAAAATTGGGTGCCAGATAAAGTAGTAAAACAAAGAATCTCTTTGCATGTGCAAGTGATTTTGGTCCATTCCTAAGACAACATCATTGCAGGAACTATGGTGATGTATTTTGTGACAAGTGCATTCATGGAAGAATAGCATTAGGTTTAGATGAAGATGCACTAGTTATTCATGTGTGTGATCACTATGTGGTAAATGTAACTCAAGTGTACCGAGTAATGCAAGAGAGCTTAGAAATAAGCCACCTCCATGAAGTCATGAAGATCTCACAAAGAAGCTCTAGGAGGAGCTGGAATGCAATGCATCAAGTAGGCCAAGTGTTATGGCCTGATTAAATAATGAAGCTTCCTAGTGTGCATTATTTCAATCACAAAAAGGAAATCAACCAGGAGAATAACTTGTCATATCATGTCAGGTATTAGCCTTACATTCAAAGTTTTAAATTCTTTGGCATATCATGTCAAGTATTAGCCTTACAATCTAATTATTATCATTCATTGTATGGAATCATCAGTGATTGTCTGATATCAACAAACAAATCCAGAGACAAGGTGTTTGCGATATCTCTAAATGATGGCTTGAATGGTTCCATGATGGTTCAGGCTACCAGACATCGACAGATAGTTCTTAAGGTAGGTGGCATATGGGGAAATATTAAGCAAATGCCTACGCATGGAGGAGCACTATTGAAAGGGGGACCATTTTCCACAACATGGATAGTGAGAGACTAATCATTACACATGGAGAGGAGGATAAGAGCCTCAAGTTTTGCAATGATTCCACATCTGGAGAGTGTGTTGACTTAGTGTAGAACTAATGAGAAAGGGGATAGGTGACAGCCTATAAAAAGGATAAAAAGTATTATTTTTGTAAACGTTTAAAAAGCTTAGAAAATATTTTAGCTTTTCAAATGTATGTGAAGTAGAAAACTATTCCAACCCTTGAAGGGTTAGAGTTGGGGACCCTACTCTTATTTTTTGCACTTGTCACTATTATGACAAAGAGAGGAAGGGTCGCACTTAAAAGTCAACTCGGAGAAAAACCACTCTTCAAGGAAGGTGTGAAAAGCTTATTGTTCGAACATATCTTGACTATTGAAATTTGAGGTATGAGAATTTTTGTGTGTTCTATGCCAGAAGTTTTATTGGGGATTATACTTGTGTATTTTTTATTCATAAAGTGTGATAGAATGAGTGTTTCCAACCTTAAGGAAAAATAGTGTGGAATTATCACTGTGTGTGCAAGGTTTAAATTAGACTCAAGATCTTCAATTTAGTTTGTGGTTGCAAAAAGTTTTAATAATCATGAATTTGTGAGGCTACAAAGTGTGCTATTTTTCTTTGAGTCGTTAGGGATAGTTGGAGTGAGGTTGTGGGTTAAAGGAGTTTTCAAACGAAAAATTTAGGGTATAAACAAAGTTATACAATGACTACTAGCACTCCTTTCTCTCGTGTTCTTGGGTTGAGTAAGAGGATTATACTTGATCACCGCTCATGCAACATCGTGCAAATGGTAATCCACAAGTAGGATATGAAAAAAATTGATTCAAAAGAAAACGTCTTGTTGTGTACAACTTGCGAAATGGTTGGAATGATAATGCCATTTTATTATTTTTAGTGTTACATTGCATGTGCTTCAACCCTCTTGTATGCATAGTTGAGTGGGACTCAAGGAGGAGGCACATGTAATTTCCATCTCCTTACCCCTACTGAGGGCTATGTTTTGAAACCTCCCCATTCCATGGGTTAATAACCCCCTTTTTTCCTGATGCGTGTGCAAGGTTTAAATCAAACCTCAAGATCATCAATTTAGTTTGTGGTTGTAGAAAGTTTTATTAATCGTGAATGTGAGGCTACAAGATGCATTATTATTATTTGAGTCATTAAGCTTAGGTTGTGGATTAAAGGAGTTTTCAGACAAGTTTAGAGCATTAAAAAAGTTACACATCACTGATAGCACTCCTTTCTCTCATGTTCTCAAGTTGTGTGAGAGGATTATCTTTGATCACCGCTCATGCAACAATGTGTAAATGATGATCCACAAGTAGGATAAGCAACCTTTTATTTTCAACTTTGAAAATAAGAAAATTATGTGTGGTCACTTATGTGACACCTATTGAGATGTTTGCAATCACACCTACTTCAGTCTCTTTGGATGGAGCAATGAGGGCTCATGACAAGAATCCCATAAGCATAGTAGGAGGATGTGCTGCCTAGACTTTCCTATAAAGCATTGTACTTGCTTCCTTTTTTTCAATGAATGATAGTATTATTTTCTTTCCAATAAAGTGTCTGTGTCATTGTCCATACACAAGTTTGTGTTTATGAGTCCAAGTCTCAATCTTGGAACCTAATTCACTTGTGTGACAATTGGTATTGTCTTTCTCTATGTCTTTATGAGTTTTTTCCTCATCTTTCAACCTCCATAGCTTCCACATTGCAATGTACTAGATCCATGTTTCAACATGGTATCAGAGCCTAGTCGGGCATGGCCTAACTCATCTCACTTCTCTCGCATCTCCTCTTGACTTCTCATCAGCTCATGACTTCACTTCCAGCTCCATTTTCACTTGTATCATCAATCAAGCTTGTGGCATCCATAGCTAGCATGCACCTTGCCTCCTTTGAGCTCTTGGATCTCTTCATAGAAGTCATATCTCATCCCAAATCCTTCTAGAGAATCATTCCTCGCCTAAAGGCACTTCTCTCTACATTGCTGCCTCTTCAGACCAGCATTGCATCTACAATGATTCACTACCTAGAATGTGCTTGCGACCTATCATACTACTGACGCTATACCCATAGTTTGCAATGTTGACAACTATCATGGGGAAACTGAAGCTTTACACCTAAGCTCTCTCCCACCCAGAGGGTTTTCAAAATGGCTACCTCTGTGAGCTACAATGAGTGAAAAATCAGGCCCTATTCTCAAACCCTAAAAGGCAGCCATAGCCTATTGAGCTAAAGCTCAATTATTTATTCATTTTCTCTCTTCTGCCACTTAAACCAAGCCAAGGCTTCTATGATCTGAAGTCCCAACATCAAATTAAGGAGGGAAAGATTTGGATTTGGAAGATCTTGAAGTTTTTTGGAAGACCCAAGAATATGCAAGCATAGTGTCTATTGACACTCATTCAATGATCTTTGCCACTTGTGTCCTTTGACACAATCATCTCATTTGCTAATCTGATCTGAGAATTTTGGTGCTAATTTGATGCTGTTCTAGCCATCCAACATGGGGAAAAACTCTCCAATGCCTCGCTTCAAAGGAGTCAAGTTTCACACCTAGCAAACCCGCATCAAACTCATCTTGATGAAGAAGGGCCTATGGGCCATTACCAATGGACAAGAAAAGAAGCCTCGGGATACAACTCTTGCAGTTACTTGGCAGAAGAATGATGACAAAGCACAAGCCATCATCAAATTGGAGTTGGATGATAGCTACATCCATCATGTAGATGCTTGTGACACGTCCCATGACACTTGGGATAGATTAGATACATTGTTTGGTGCACAGTCCAAGTCTACAAAGTATGGTTTACTGATTGAATTCTTTTGACTTGATATAAAGTCTAATACATCCTTGGCATCTCATCTGAACTATATGGAAAGTCTCTTAACCCAACTTGCAGGGATAAATCTCAAAATGGATGAAGATATTTGTATGGGTGTTTTGCTAAAAAGTTTTCCTTGTGATTATGATAATGTTTCAACCACCTTAATCAACATGCCAAACCCTAAATTGGTTGACATTAAAGCTTCTTTTCTAGAGGAGGAAAAGAAGATAAAGTCAATGAAAGAACCAAGCACCTCTAAAGATGAACAAATGTTGTGTGTCAGTAACAGGAACAAAGGAAGAAAGGACCAGCTATTTTGTGACTTTTGCAAAAGGACCGGACATACTCAAAAGTTATGTCATGCCAAGAAGAGGTCGCAAAAGGCCTATCGAGTTGATGTTAAAGAAGAAGAAGACCACCAAGAGAAGGACCTCATCAGTCCTTCTATTCTGATAGACTTTTTTAGCCTTGTATTACCTAGCCATAATGCTTGTGACATAAGCTTGTAAACTCCTCATGTACCCTTGCAATACAGCCTTTGTACACTTTGTGAGGCCCCTGTCATAGCGTATGGATATCCACAATGCCTTTGATACCCACACTTAGCCTTTTCTGCAACAACCTATGGTGTTTACCAAGTTTGTGGTATGCCCACATTTTGTAGATTGTTGCTCACTAAAGCCTCTACACACTTTGTACTTCTAGTTGTGATTGAGGAGGGGTGTTGAGATGCTTGCAATCACACCTACTTCAGTCTCTTTGGATGGAGCAGTGAGGGATCAGGACAAGAATGCCATAAGCATAGTAAGAGGATGTGCTGCCTAGACTTCCTATAAAGAATTGTACTTGATTCCTTTTTTTCAATGAATGATAGTACTCTTTTCTTTCCAGTAAAGTGTCTGTGTCATTGTCCACACACAAGATTTTGTTTATGAGTGCAAGTCTCAATCTTGGAACCTAATTCGCTTGTGTGACAATTGGTATTGTCTTTGTCTATGCCTTCATGAGTTTGTTCTTCATCTTTCAACCTCCATAGCTTCCTCATTGCCTTGTCCTAGATTCATGTTTCAACACCTTGATGAGTAATTTTTAAAATGCCTCAAGCCCGGATTCGTTTCTTAATATGAAGTGTTGTGGCAGGAATATTATACCCTCTCCTTCTTAGAGGAATTGAGATGTCCTCATCTCAAAAAAGAACTGGGGAATTTGTTTTTGTAGAGCTGTCTCTTATATCTAGGTGGCATCCTCCTTAGGATAGTCTTTCCATTGGATAAGATACTCTCTAATGGTTTTGTTTCTCAGAGGTTTCTCTTTTACATCCAAAATATTATCAGGCTGGAGTTCAAGGGCTCCTTGACTAGGAATTACAATTTTTTGGTCATCAAGAAAATGATCTTGATTTGCCACATAAGCTTTCAAAAGACTAATGTGAAATACATTGTGTACTTTCACATGATCAAGATGTTGCAATTTGTAGGCATTAGCTGCTAGGCATTTGAGAACCTTGTATGGTCCACAATACCTTGGACTCAAATTTTTGAACTTTCCTAATGATAGAACTCTTCTCCGGGAATACATGGATAAAAACCATGTCTCCCTCTTGGAAGATACGCTCTTGCCGTCCTAGACTAGCATAAGGTTTCTGGCAGTCTTTAACAACTTGGATGTCTTGTCTGATAGTTTTGACCTAATCATCCATGTCTTCTAGAATTTTCTTATAAGCCTCAACCTTTAGGATTAGATTAGAGAAATTCAATAGTTTCAAATAATCTTTCCCATACAATGCTTGAAATGGATTCATTTAAATACTCTGGTGATATGATGCATTGTAGGAAAATTCTACTGAGGGAAAATATTGTATCCACCTTGTCGATTTTTTGGAACAATAAGCTCTCAATATATCTTCAATGACTGGATTAACCCGCTCTATTTGACCATCATTTTGGGGATGGTAAGCTGTGCTCCCAATGCCTTCATGAAGATGTCAGCTATATGATCTTGTGTGCTGACATACACCAAGTCAATCTCACCTGCTAGTACCTTCTCTCTCACAAAGTGGTAGTGTACCTCAATATGTTTTTTCCTGGCATGGAACATAGGGTTCCTAGCCAACTGTATACTGCTCATGTTGTCACAATAAATGACAACTGGGCCTTCCATCTGCACATCCAAATCAACCATTAACTTTTGTAGCCATACTACCTCACATGTTGCAACAACAGCACCTCTATACTCAGCCTCTGTACTCGACAAAGCAACTGTAGATTGCTTTTTGCTGCTCCAAGCAACTGTTGCACTACCAAGAGAGAATATGTATCTATTGGTAGATCTTCTATCAGACATACTACCAGCCCAATCTGCATCTGTGTATCCAAACACCTGTACATCTGTACCTGCCTCATAGAAAAGTCCATAATGTAATGTGGACTTCACATATCTCAATATGCGTCTAACTGCATCCAAATGTGGCTTTCTAGGTACTTGCATAAACTGACTCACAAGACCAACAACGTAGCTCAAGTCTGGCCTTGTAATGGTCATGTAGATCAAACTCCCCACTATCCTCTTGAACATAGTAGGGTCTTCTATCTCATCCCCAATATCAGCACCCAACTTTACATTTTGCTCCAACAGAATTGAAAGTGGTTTGCATGCTGTCATACCATACTTGGACAACATATCCAAGCCATACTGTCTTTGGGACAGCCATATACCATCATCACATCTGATCACCTCAATGCCAAGGAAGTACCTTAGCTCACCTAAATCCTTCATATCAAACTTCTTCTTCAAAAAGTCCTTGACTTTAGCAATCCCACTACCACTATCACCTGTAATAATCAAGTCATCCACATAGATGACTATGATGACCAAACCTGCTTCTCCCTTTCTCACATAAAGTGAGTGATCAGCATCATAAACATAAAAGCCAATATTGACAAGATACTCTCTGATCTTGTCAGACCATGCTCTAGGTGCTTGCTTGAGCCCATAGAGCGCCTTCTTTAACCTGCACACATACGTGGGATGCTTTAAATCTTCATAACCTACTAGGTGATCCATATATACTTCTTCCTGAAAATCACCATGCAAGAAGGCATTCTTCACATCCATTTGCTGCAACCTCCAACCTTTGGCTGCTGCCAAAGCAATCACACATCTAACAGTTGACATCCTAGCAACTGGACTGAAGGTTTCATCATAATCTATGCCATATGTCTGGGCATAGCCTTTTGCAACCAGCCTAGCTTTGTACCTACTAATAGAACCATCTGCATTGTGCTTAATCTTATAAACCCACTTATATCCAATAGCTTTCTTGCCCTTCGGCAATGATACTAGATCCCAAGTCTTATTGGCCTCTAATGCAGCCATCTCCTCATCCATTGTTGCATCCCAATGAGTATGACCAACAGCATCCTCAAAACAAGTGGGGTCAACATGCTCAACTAGTTTCACCATATAAGCATAATGGTGAGCTGCATAACCTTCAAAACCAAATCTTTTAATAGGGTATCTGACCCTGCTAGATCTGCGTACCACCGGATCACTCAATGGAGCCTTTACATTATTATGAGCTCTCTGTACACTTGGTGTCTTGACAGAAGGAATACCAAGCTCATCATCTAAGCTGTCTGAGCCACTGGAGTCTCCATCAAGGATTGCATCAATGCCATTTGACACTTTATTCTTTCCTTTGTCTTTACCTGTAGTGCTACTAGATGCACCTGAAGATGTAGAGGTACTCCTTAGTCTCCCAAACCAAGGACTACTAGATGATGTCTCTGGTCCACTAAGAGTCTGTGATTCTTGCTTTTTAGCCTGCACATGAGTATCATGATCATCATCAACATCCAATGCATCACCACTAGATGCATACCAACTCCTCATTTCATCAAAGATGACATCCCTGCTCACTCTGAACTTACATGTGACAGGGTTGTAATAGCGATACCCTTTCTGCTCTAAAGAGTATCCAATAAAGATACACTTTTCAGCCTTTGGATCTAGTTTTCTCTGCAACTCATCTGGCACATGAACATACGCAATGCAGCCAAACACTTTCAAGTGTGAAACATCAGGCTTCTTACCTGTAAAACATTCTTCGGGGGTCATACCATGAACTGCAGCTGTGGGAGTTCTGCTCATAATATAAATAGCAGTATGAACAGCCTCAGACCAAAAATGCTTAGGCATATTCTTTTCAGCCATCAAGGCGCGTGCAACTTCTTCAATATGCCTGTTTTTCCTTTCTGCAACCCCATTTTGCTGTGGGGTATACCTCCATGTGAACTGTCTCTTTATCCCATGAGACCTCAAAAAATCACTGAACTCATTTGAGAGGTACTCTCCCCCTCCATCTGACCTCAAGCACTTTACTTTCAAGCCTGTTTCTCTTTCAACTGCAGCCTTGAAAGTTCTAAAGTGCTCAAATGCTTCACTCTTTTCCTTCATAAAATATATCCACAGCTTTCTAGAACAATCATCAATGAATGTGACAAATTATGAACTGCCTCCAAGAGATACATTTTGTGTAGGCACTCAAATGTCTGTATGCACAACATCAAGGATATTTTTGCTTACATCTCTGTCATGTGAAAAGGGTTGTCTTGCCTGCTTACCAAACTAACATGCTTTGCATACCTTATGAAATTCTACAATTCTAAATGTAGGCAAACCTGTAACCAACCCTTTGGACTGCATTAATTTCATCCTTTGTATATTTGCATGTCCAATGCGTTTTTGCCAAATTTCAATATCTGCAACAACACCTTTTCCTTTAGCATACATAGCAGCATTCATAATAGGAATTCCAACATCCAGAGTAAACATACATCCAACTCTACTTCCCTTTGCAACTAACGTGCACTTGT